>NC_057796.1:23305985-23319066 GCF_018294505.1 Triticum aestivum
TTCGACCGTAGGAGGTCCGTTTCATCCGTTTTGCGGTACGCCACACCCCTCCCGATCAACAGGACCCCCGTTCCGAACGTAGGAGGTCCGTTTCCTCCGTTTTGCGGTACGCCACACCCCTCCCGATCAACAGGACCCCCGTTTCAACCGTAGGACGTCTGTTTCCTACATTTTGCGGTACGCCACACTCCTCCCGATCAACAAGACCCCCGTTCGACCATAGGAGGTCCGTTTCCTCCGTTTTGTGGTATGCCACACCCCTCCCCATGAACACGACGCATTCCGTTCTGTTTCTCCGTTCCGTCCCAGCCATGTACACGAGCCCTCGCCGTACGTATGCGCGAGTAGGCGTTCGAGACCCTGCCCGTATGTACGTACGTGGCCGTATTTTCTTTCTTGCACCCTGGCCGCTGTACGTACGTGTACATGCTACATGCGCGCTGAAGGAAATATGCCCTAGAGGCAATAATAAAGTTATTATTTATTTCCTTATATCATGATAAATTTTTATTATTCATGCTAGAATTGTATTAACCGGAAACATGATACATGTGTGAATACATAGACAAACAGAGTGTCACTAGTATGCCTCTACTTGACTAGCTTGTTGATCAAAGATGGTTATGTTTCCTAGCCATAGACATGAGTTGTCATGTGATTAACGGGATCACATCATTAGGAGAATGATGTGATTGACTTGACCCATTCCGTTAGCTTAGCACTTGCTCGTTTAGTATTCTGGTACTGCTTTCTTCATGACTTATACATGTTCCTATGACTATGAGATTATGCAACTCCCGTTTACCGGAGGAACACTTTTTGTGCTACCAAACGTCACAACGTAACTGGGTGATTATAAAGGTGCTCTACAGGTGTCTCCGAAGGTACTTGTTGGGTTGGCGTATTTCGAGATTAGGATTTGTCACTCCGATTGTCGGAGAGGTATCTCTGGGCCCACTCGGTATTGCACATCACTTAAGCCTTGCAAGCATTGCAACTAATGAGTTAGTTGCGGGATGATGTATTACGGAACGAGTAAAGAGACTTGCCGGTAACGAGATTGAACTAGGTATTGAGATACCGATGATCGAATCTCGGGCAAGTAACATACCGATGACAAAGGGAACAACGTATGTTGTTATGCGGTCTGACTGATAAAGATCTTCATAGAATATGTGGGAGCCAATATGAGCATCCAGGTTCCGCTATTGGTTATTGACCGGAGACGTGTCTCGGTCATGTCTACATAGTTCTCGAACCCGTAGGGTCCGCACGCTTAACGTTTAGATGACAGTTATATTACGATTTTATATGTTTTGATGTACCGAAGGTAGTTCGGAGTCCTGGATGAGATCGGGGACTTGACGAGGAGTCTCGAAATGGTCGAGACGTAAAGATCAATATATTGGACCTATATTCGGACATCGGAAAGGTTCCGAGTGATTCGGGTATTTTCGGAGTACCGGGGAGTTACGGGAATTCACCGGGAGAAGTATTGGGCCTTATTGGGCCATACGGGAATAGAGGAGAGAGGCCAAAAGGAAGGAGGCGCGCGCCCCCCCTCTGGTCCGAATTGGACAAGGGGTGCAGCCCCCTTTTCCTTCTCCCTCTCCTCCTCTTCCTTCTCTCCTACTCCGGAAAGGAAAGGGGAATCCTACTAGGACTTGGGAGTCCTAGTAGGACTCCCCACACTTGGCGCGCCCCCTCTAGGGCCGGCCTCTCCCTTGCTCCTTTATATACGGGGGCAGGGGGGCACCCTATAGAGACAACAATTGATCGCTTGATCTTTTAGCCGTGTGCGGTGCCCCCCTCCACCATAGTCCTCCTCGATAATACTGTAGCGGTGCTTAGGCGAAGCCCTGCATCGGTAGAACATCATCATCATCACCACGCCGTCGTGCTGACGAAACTCTCCCTCAACACTCGGCTGGATCGGAGTTCGAGGGACGTCATCGGGCTGAACGTGTGCTGAACTCAGAGGTGTCGTGCATTCGGTACTTGATTGGTCGGATCGTGAAGACGTACGACTACATCAACCGCGTTGTGCTAACGCTTCCGCTTTCGGTCTACGAGGGTACGTGGACAACACTCTCCCCTCTCGTTGCTATGCATCACCATGATCTTGCATGTGCGTAGGAAAGTTTTGAAATTACTACGTTCCCCAACAGTGGCATCAAAGCCTGGTTTTATGCGTTGATGTTATATGCACGAGTAGAACACAAGTGAGTTGTGGGCGATATAACTCATACTGCTTACCAGCATGTCATACTTTGGTTCGGCGGTATTGTTGGATGAAGCGGCCCGGACCGACATTACGCCTACGCTTACGCGAGACTGGTTCTACCGATGTGCTTTGCACAAAGGTGGCTGGCGGGTGTCAGTTTGTCCAACTTTAGTTGAACCGAGTGTGGCTACGCCTGGTCCTTGCGAAGGTTAAAATAGCACCAACTTGACAAACTATCGTTGTGGTTTTGATGCGTAGGTAAGAACGGTTCTTGCTAAGCCTGTAGCAGCCACGTAAAATTTCCAACAACAAAGTAGAGGACGTCTAACTTGTTTTTGCAGGGCATGTTGTGATGTGATATGGTCAAAGACATGATGCTAAATTTTATTGTATGAGATGATCATGTTTTGTAACCGAGTTATCGGCAACTGGCAGGAGTCGCTTTATTGTATGCAATGCAATCGCCCTGTAATGCTTTACTTTATCACTAAGCGGTAGCGATAGTCGTAGAAGCATAAGATTGGCGAGACGACAACGATGCTACGATGAAGATCAAGGTGTCGCGCCGGTGACGATGGTGATCATGACGGTACTTCGGAGATGGAGATGACAAGCACAAGATGATGATGGCCATATCATATCACTTATATTGATTGCATGTGATGTTTATCTTTTATGCATCTTATCTTGCTTTGATTGACGGTAGCATTATAAGATGATCCCTCACTAAATTATCAAAGTGTAAGTGTTCTCCCTGAGTATGCACCGTTGCGAAAGTTCTTCGTGCTGAGACACCACGTGATGATCGGGTGTGATAGGCTCTACGTTCAAATACAACGGGTGCAAAACAGTTGCACACGCGGAATACTGAGGTTAAGCTTGACGAGCCTAGCATATAACAGATATGGCCTCGGATCACTGAGACCAAAAGGTCGAGCGTGAATCATATAGTAGATATGATCAACATAGTGATGTTCACCATTGAAACTACTCCATCTCACGTGATGATCGGACATGGTTTAGTTGATATGGATCACGTGATCACTTAGAAGATTAGAGGGATGTCTATCTAAGTGGGAGTTCTTAGGTAATATGATTAATAGAACTTTAATTTATCATGAACTTAGTCCTGGTAGTATTAGCATATCTATGTTGTAGATCAATAGCTTGCGTTGTTGCTTCCCTATGTTTTATATATGTTCCTAGAGAAAACTAAGTTCAAAGATGATAGTAGCAATGATGCGGACTGGGTCCGTGATCTGAGGTTTATCCTCATTGCTGCACAGAAGAATTATGTCCTTGATGCACCGCTAGGTGACAGACCTATTGCAGGAGCAGATGAAGACGTTATGAACGTTTGGCTAGCTCAATATGATGACTACTTGATAGTTTAGTGCACCATGCTTAACGGCTTAGAATCGGGACTTCAAAGACGTTTTGAACGTCATGAACCATATGAGATGTTCCAGGAGGTGAAGTTAATATTTCAAGCAAATACCCGAGTTGAGAGATATGAAGTCTCCAACAAGTTCTACAGCTAAAAGATGGAGGAGAATAGCTCAAGCAGTGACCATGTGCTCAGATTGTCCGGGTACTACAATCGCTTGAATAAAGTGGGAGTTAATCTTCCAGATAAGATAGTGATTGACAGAATTCTCTAGTCACAATCACCAAGTTAGTAGAACTTTGTGATGAACTATAATATGCAAGGGATAATAGAAACAATTCCCAAGCTCTTCATGATGCTGAAATCGACGAAGGTAGAAATCAAGAAAAACATCAAGTGTTGATGGTTGACGAGACCACTAGTTTCAAGAAAAGGGCAAAGGGAAGAAGGGGAACTTCAAGAAGAACGGCAAGCAAGTTGCTGCTCAAGTGAAGAAGCCCAAGTCTTGTCCTAAGCCTGAGACTAAGTGCTTCTACTGCAAAGGGACTGGTCACTGGAAGCGGAACTACCCCAAGTATTTGGTGGATAAGAAGGATGGCAAAGTGAACAAAGGTATATTGGATATACATGTTATTGATGTGTACTTTACTAGTGTTTATAGCAACCCCTCGGCATTTGGTACTGGTTCAGTTGCTAAGAGTAGTAACTCGAAACGGGAGTTGCAGAATAAACAGAAACTAGTAAAAGGCGAGGTGACGATGTGTGTTGGAAGTAGTTCCAAGATTGATATGATCATCATCGCACACTCCCTATACTTTCGGTATTAGTGTTGAAACTAAATAAGTGTTATTTGGTGTTTGCGTTGAGCATGAATATGATTTGATCATGTTTGTTACGATACGGTTATTCATTTAAATTAGAGAATAATTGTTGTTCTGTTTACATGAATAAAACCTTCTATGGTCATACACCCAATAAAATGGTTTGCTGGATCTCGATCGTAGTGATACACATATTCATAATAATGAAGCCAAAAGATGCAAAGTTAATAATGATAGTGCAACTTATTTGTGGCACTGCTGTTTAGGTCATATTGGTGTAAAGCGCATGAAGAAACTCCATGCTGATGGGATTTCGGAATCACTTGATTATGAATCACTTGATGCTTGCGAAGCATGCCACTTGGGCAAGATGACTAAAACGCCGTTCTCCGGAACAATGGAGCAAGCAACAGATTTGTTGGAAATCATACATACTGATGTATGTGGTCCGATGAATATTAAGGCTTGCGGCGGGTATCATTATTTTCTGACATTCACACATGATTTGAGCAGATATGGGTATATCTACTTGATGAAACACAAGTCTGAAACATTTGAAAAGTTCAAAGAATTTCAGAGTGAAGTGGAGAATCATCGTAACAAAAATAAAAGTTTCTACGATATGATCATAGAGGTAAAATATTTGAGTTACGAGTTTGGCCTTCAGTTAAAACAATGTGAAATTGTTTCAGTACTCACGCCACCTGGAACACCACATTGTAATGGTGTGTCCGAACGTCGTAACCGTACTTTATTAGATATGGTGTGATCTATGATGTATCTTACCGATCTACCACTATCGTTTTAGGGTTATGCATTAGAGACAGCTACATTCACGTTAAATAGGGCACCATCTAAGTCCGTTGAGACGACACCGTATGAACTATGGTTTGGCAAGAAACCTAAGCTGTCGTTTCTTAAAGTTTGAGGTTGCAATGCTTATGTGAAAAAGTTTCAACCTGATAAGCTCAAACCCAAATCGGAGAAATGCGTCTTCATAGGATACCCAAAAGAAAATGTTGGGTACACCTTCTATCACAGATGCGAAGGCAAGATATTCGTTGCTGAAATTGGATACTTTCTAGAGAAGGAGTTTCTCTAAAAAGAAGTGAGTGGGAGGAAAGTAGAACTTGATGAGGTAACTGTACCTGCACTGCAGGAATCAGCTATTTTGCCGTCTGCCATGGCGGACGGCAAAGGCATGAACGGCGGACGGCAAAGGCCATTGCCGTCAGCCGCGGACGGCAAAAGGCTCCGGCAAAGTAGGCTACGGTAAACAGCTACTTTGCCATCTGGAGCGGACGACAAAGAGAGCGGACGGCAATAATTGTGCTCTCAGTCCGTTAAGTGGCTAACGGCAGGCCTTTGCCGTCCGCCGCGGACGGCAAACTTTCTAGTTTCTTTGCCGTCTGCCAGCGGACGGCAAACTTTCTAGTGTCTTTGCCGTCCGCCGTATGATGTCATCTACACGTCATTACATGGCAGACCTTTGCCGTCCGCCGCTGACGGCAAACTCGTTTACTCTTTGCCGTCTGCCACTGTAGGCAAACTGACCAAATGGGTCAGCTCCCAGGAAGCACAGCTGGCTGCCACGTGGCTTGTTTGCCGTCTGCGGCTGACGGCAAAGAGCCCGTTGCCGTCGGTGGCAGACGGCAAAGAGCCTGCATATTGGCTGTTTTTTCTGTTTTTTATTAAATCCAACAATTTTCATCACAAATATATATGACATATATAGATATATTTCAAAAGGCCATTACAGAGCAAACATATAAGATATCCAACACATAACTTCATCATCCAACCATATATATTACATGCATAGTTCCATCATACATAACAAGTTCAACATAGAGGCATCCAACCATATATATTACAATAGTTTCATCCAACGATACGTGCATAGTTCAACGATACAAAAGAAACAGAGAAGGGGATAAGGAGCACTCCATCTATGCAAGCTTTCGTCAAGTGAATGAAATCTGCAAAATGAAAAATAAGAAAGTTAGAACAAGAAGAGTAGAACAAGAAGAAGAGTAGAACAAGAAGAAGACTAGAACAAGAAGAGTAGAACAAGAAGAAGACTAGAACAAGAAGAGTATGTCATTTATGAGCTAACTTACGTGAAATGGATCATATATGAGCTAACTAAGTTGAAATGGGTCGTTTATGAGCTAACTAAGGTCAAATGGATCGTCTTTTAGGTAACTAAGGTGAAATGGATCATTTATGAGCTAACTTAGTTCAAATGGATCGTTTATGAGCTAATTTAGTTGAAATGGATCTTTTTGAGCTAACTTAGGTGAAATGGATCATTTAAGAGCTAATTTAGGTGAAATGGATCATTTTTTAGCTAACTTGGTGAAATGGATCGTTTATGAGCTAAATTAGTTGAAATGGATCGTTTATGAGATAACCTAGGTAAGATGTGTCATTTTGGAGTTAACCTAGGTGAAATGGGTCATTTTAAAGCTAACGTAGGTAAAATGGATCATTTAGGAGCTAATCTAGGTAAAATGGGTCATTTTTGAGCTAACTTGGATGAACTGGATCATTTATAAGCTAACCTAGGTAAAATGGGTCATTTTAGAGCTAACTTAGGTAAAATGGATCGTTTATGAGCTAACTAAGCTAATTATGCAATTTTTGACATAAGTAAGCTAAGTACAGATCGTTTTAGAGCTAACTTAGGTAAAATGGATGGTTTTGGAGGTCAGTAAGCTTATTAAGTCATTTTGGAGGAGAAGAAGCTAAGTCTAGGTCATTATGGTAAGCATTGGAGGAGATAAAGCTAAGTCTAGGTCTTTATGCATGTGTTAAGCAAAACACTAGATAAACTTACCAAGATCCAGGAGGTGTAGGAGCAGGGTGGCTCGTGTCGGTAGCTGGAGAAGCATCGTGCGATGCTTGTCTGGAGTTACGCTGCACCAAAGATCATTTCCAATGTCTTGTTAGCATGATGACACTCACATGTTAAGACTAGCAAGTAATGTCCATTCAAATAAAACTCACCATGGTCCCAGGAGCAATCACTGGCATCGGCGGAGCGGTCTGACCTGTCTTCTCGCACACAGACTGCACATTTCGTTTCGACAACTCAGTCATACTAGTTAGTAATGAGACAAACACTACATGAATGTTTTGGCTAATCTGCAGAAGAAACTTACCACAAGGAGCTCGTACATGGCCCTTGCCTGCATGTCATTCTGTGCCCTCTCCTCCTCCATCATCTTTGTCGTCCTCTCCTCCAACTCCCACTGCCTCTCCGCCGCCTCCGCCAGAAGTTTCTCCGTTCTATCTCTCTCACTCTGTATAGCAGCCCGCAACACCACTCACATGACCATTTGTAATCATTGATGGAAGCGCACACAATGTAATGGAGAAAGATAACTGAGTACGTATCACTAACCTTGATGGCGAGTTGCACTGGCCGTTCACGAGGCCTTATCTCACGAGCGGAGCTCGACTGGCGCGCCTTGATCTCCGTGAGAGTGCTAGGACAACGGATAAGTCCATCTCCAATGGCTATGGAGCCATGGGACCTCCCGCCACCAGATATCATCACCAGCTCTGGATCAATGGGACCCTGGCTCGGGTTAAAGTCCTCCCCTTTCCTCGCCTTCCCCTCATCTCTATATCTCACGAGCTTGTTGTGGGACGAGATGTTGGTGAAGTTGTTTGCATCATCGAGGTCAGACTGAGAGAAAGCCTTGACTTTCTTGAAAGAGGCAGTGTGGGCCATGGCATATAGGTCGTACACCTCTGGTACCTTATCCACCTTATTGTGGCGTGCCTCAAAGAGAGAAACAATGAAAATTAGTAATTAAAGGGCTCAAGCTAGCATGATGAATGAATTGCATGAATCATGAAGGAAACCACATACCCAGTTGCGCCCGAACTGATATAAGTTGGAGCTGCCTTGATGGTGTGGCACACCTTCCATTTGGGCACGTTTGTCCTTGGCCTCGTTGTGGAGGGCTAGCCATTCTTTTGAGCACCACTCATCGACCAACACCTCCCAACAATCCATCCGATCCGCACACCATCTCGGAGGCGCCTAAGTTAGCAAATAGAAACTTGAGCGCTACGGCTAAGAATTACTAAATGAAGGAACTTAAGCAGAAGGCCTTAAGAATTACCTTCATGTACTGCTCCTTACTCAGGAACTTATCGCGGCACGCCGGCTTGGTCTTCTTGATACCATGCAAGGCGTAGTAGTCTCGAACAGCCTGCACCCGAGCCTCGTGCCGTAAGTTCTGGAGTAGGTGCTTGCAGACGTTCTCGATAACATGTGCCGCGTCCTCCTCGTATCCCTCCTCACACCTGTAGAATGTCTACAATCAAATGAGACAATATTGATTAGTACAATTAATAACTAGCTAGTTGAAGATTCTTAAATGTGTAAAGGAGAAATTACCCAGAACTTTCTGATCACCATGTCTGCCCCCATGTCGCACACGACACCGTCGATAATCTCATCCGGCGGGGCCGGGGCAGCCACGTAGTGCTCCCAGCTCAATCCAAGCTCTGGAAGCCTACCCTCACCAGGCAACGTGACAAACCCCGGGAAGTTTTGCCGGCAAAGAACTCCAAGGACGGAGTTGGGCCGGCGGACACTATGATGGTGGTCCCAACCCCTGCAGCATGACAAGGCCAACGCATTAGTTATTTGAAGAAACGTGAGTGCAGAAGGTACAAAAATATTAAATGCACTTACGTACCTCTCCCCATCAGGGAAAATCAACCACCTCTGCTCGCGGGTCGCCGGCACGGACGGGAGCCGTGTAGCACCACGCTGGTAGACGGTGCCCCCCTCCTCCTCAAGATCAGTCGGCTCCCCGCCATCATCAGCATGGCCACTCGGCTCCTCGGGCTGATCCGGCCAGGTACCCCATCCGGACGTGTGCTCCTCCGGGGTCTCGTGGGCCGAACTCTCGTGGGCCGAAGGCCAGTCGACCCGAGGCTCGTGGGCCCAAGACCCGTGGACCGGAGGCTCATGGACCGGAGTCCGTGTAGCCTCCTCCTCGGACGAGTCCACCCTAGCAGTCACGTGCTCGGGTGAAACAGCTGGGGGTGGCGGCGAGGAAGGCGCCGTAGCAGTCACCCTACCTCCTCTCCCGCGACCACGTGCCCCACCTCCTCTCTTCCTACCTCGTCCCCTGCTGGGCACCGCGGTCGACGAAGAAGGGCCCGGCGGTGTGGCCATACTGTCCAGCAACGCTCGGCGGAGAGGTGCGTCTGGAATGGAAGACCTTAGACCACGCGCCTACGAAGAAGGGGCCTTGGCGCGCTCCCTACCAGTGCCCACCATCTTTCAACACCTGCCATGACAAACAGTAAACAAAATTAGTACAACATAAAAAAAAGACCGGCATGAATAATAATATGTGTATCACTTAAGTGTATCATCATCAAGTACAACATTAAGAAATTTAATACCTGACACTACTAATAATCTCGATCAGTATCATCAATAAATGCATAATCATCATCATCACTATAATCAATGACGGGCTCATAGGGTTCAGTGGCATCAACATGTGCAAGGCCACCTTGACGTAATCGGTCAAGCAATGACAGGTCATCCGCAACAGTAACCTCTTCTTGTTCCGGCTCTTCTTGTTCCTCCTCTGGAGTGATGTCGGATTCACTTTCGCTGTCTACTTCAATGTTTTGGGGTGAAGTATAGCGGTTCTTGAAACGCTTTTTGGAAAGACGTGTCTCTTGGAAGAATTCTCCTTCATATGTGTCTGTGTTAATGTGAGGTTCATAATCCTCTTCCTTTGGGGGAGATAGTCTAGCACGTGGCGGCACTTCATAAACGACATCCCAACCTTTCAGATTTGGATTAGTTTGGCAGGCCCACGGTAGATAGAATACTTGGGTCGCCTGTTGAGCCGTAATATAGACATCAGGAACATCTAAATGGGTGCTTTGGTTGATTTCAACTAGCCCTATATGTTCATAAGTCCTTCTAGTCTCCTTCGGCTGAAACCAATAACATTTGAAGACTACGACATTCGGTGGGTTTTCACCATAGAATAGAAGTTCATAAATTGCTTCAACTCTCCCATAATACTCGGTACCTCCTTCGCCGATAGCAGATACACAACAATTTGTAGACTTTCGGTCGGCCATAGATAGCTCTTTGCCATAGGTACGAAAGCGATACCCGTTGATGTCGTATTTGTCAAATGAACGGACCTTATAGTCAAAACCATTAGCGACTCGTCTCAATTCGGCGTCCATAGACTCTGAATTAGCCTACAAGTTTAATATGAAAGGATTGTTGCATTACGCACAAATTAGCGAATGAAACCGGGATAGCCGCCTACAAATTAGCCTACAAGTCTAATAGAAATTACCGTTTGTTTGAACCAAGAGATGAAACCGGGATAGCCGCCACCTTGCTTTGCGAGAAGCTCATACTCTTCGACAAAATCCTTTTGGATCACCGCTCCATACGAGAATAAGGCGATGTATCGACTGTATGAAATATCCAGGAATAAGAGCAGTTCAAAGGAAATAGAAGTTGCGAAACTATGTACCGAGAACTTACTCGATGTACGGCCGCACTTCTATCAGGTTGTTGAAGATATACAACGAAATGGTCCGCCATTGTTCGTTATCCAAAGATACTGGATTTGAAACACTGGCTGTGCGAGATTCCCTTTGAATAGGCTGAGGTTGGATCCACCCTTTTTAGGGTCGTCAGCATTGTACCGAGGCTTCGGATTATGCAAATGACGATTTTTGGCTTCGTAGTGTGCTGTCACAAAGTTTGCCGCCTCCTCAGTGATGAATGCCTCAGCCATCGATGCTTCAATTCTACGTTTATTTTTACATTTTTTTCGAAGCGTCTTCTGCATCCTCTCAGTTGGGTAGCACCAACGATTTTGCACGCCCCCCCCCAATCTTGCCTCGGTCGGGAGATGCAAAATCAAATGTTGCATTGGATTAAAGAAGCCCGGTGGAAAGATCTTCTCTAACTTGCAGATCAACTCCGGCGCCAACTCTTCCATTTCTTCTAGCACGCCAGGCGATAGTTCTTTCGCACAAAGAACAAGGAAGAAATAACTGAGTTCTGCCAGTACTAGCCATTCATCCTCAGGGATGAAGCCACGCAACATCACCGTCATTACCCGCTCAATCCATATGTGCCAATCATGACTCTTGAGACCAAATATCTTCAATTTATCAAGACTGGCTCCCCTCTGTAGATTCGCTGCATACCCATCGGGGAACATCAACTGCATTTTCACCCACAAGATAATTTCCCTCATAGCTGGCCTTCCAAGATTGAACCATGCCTTTGGTTTCGTCCAGTTCTGCTTTCCTTTCGGTTCTTTCATGTTTTGTAACGGCCTATCACATAGCGCCTCCAGATCGACTCTAGCCTTAGTATTATCCTTTGACTTCCCATCTATGCCGAACAATGTACCAAAAAGTGCCTCGGCGATATTCTTCTCAGTGTGCATCACGTCAATGTTGTGTGGGCAAAGGAGGTCTTTGAAGTAAGGCAGATCCCATAAGCATGTTTTGTGAGTCCAGGCGTGCTTAGAATTATACCCCTTGAAGTACCCTGGACGCTCTGGATCTGGCTCGAGAGCGTTTAACTGATCCAGGGTCTGTTGGCCTGTCAATGCAGGTGGTGCATAGTTTTTGACAACTCTACCTCTGATGAAGTTCTTCTTGTCTTTCCTGAACTTATGGCGAGGATTCAGGAACTGTCTATGCATGTCGAAGCAAGAAAACTTGCGACCGGCCTGAAGCCAACGAAACTCAAGAGCTCCCTTCCATGTGGGGCACGGGAACCTTCCATGCACACACCAGCCAACGAATAGTGCATACGCCGGCAAGTCATGCGTCGAGTACATGTACCAGACACGCATTATGAAGTTCCGTTTGCTATAGGCGTCGTATGTCTTGAACCCATTATCCCAGGCTTCTTGCAATTCGTCCTTAAGCGGTTGCATGTACACATTCATATTTTTCCCCGGATAGTTGGGCCCTGGAATTATCAATGTCAGGAAAATGTTCTTTCTTTGCATAATCTGTCCGGGGGGGGGGGAGATTGAGTGGAAAGACAAATACGGGCCAACAACTGTATTGGGCTGCCGTCATACCAAACACACTGAACCCATCCGTGCTAATGCCGACTCGAGGATGCCTCGGATCTGCCGCTTTGTCACCATGTAATTCATCAAACTTTTTCCACGCAACACCATCCAATCACTACTGGAACAGCTAATTTGCCATCTGCCAGCTCTTTGCCGTCTGCTAGCTGACGGCAAAGAAGCTCTTTGCCGTCTGCCAGCTCTTTGCCATCAGCTACCCAAAAGCAGACGGCAAAGAAGCTCTTTTCCGTCTGCCAGCTCTTTGCCGTCGGCCAGCTGACGGCAAAGAATCTTTGCCGTCCGCTGGCGGACGGCAAAGAGTGAGGTGGCCCCCACCCCCGCCCGTTTTTGAAAAACTTAACGGACCACCTCTTTGCCGTCCGCTAGCAGACGGCAAAGAGGCAAAAAAGCGGACAGCAAAGGGGGGCGGACGGCAAAGAGCCTACTACCTAACGGCCCGTACCCCCGCCCGTTACTCGCTTCGTCCCTCTCCCTCCCACGCCGCCGTTTCTCTCCTCCCACGCCGCCGCCCGCC
>NC_057796.1:23319354-23425936 GCF_018294505.1 Triticum aestivum
AAGAGGTTACTGCTGCGGATGACCTGTCATTGCTTGACCGATTACGTCAAGGTGGCCTTGCACATGTTGATGCCACTGAACCCTATGAGCCCGTCATTGATTATAGTGATGATGATGATTATGCATTTATTGATGATACTGATCGAGATTATTAGTAGTGTCAGGTATTAAATTTTTTAATGTTGTACTTGATGATGATACACTTAAGTGATACACATATTATTATTCATGTCGGTCTTTTTTTTATGTTGTACTAATTTCGTTTACTGTTTGTCATGGCAGGTGTTGAAAGATGGTGGGCGCTGGTCGGGAGCGCGCCAAGGCCCCTTCTTCCTCGGCGCGTGGTCTGAGGTCTTCGATTCCAGACGTACCTCTTCGCCGAGCGTTGCTGGACAGTATGTCCACACCGCCGGGCCCTTCTTCGTCCACCGCGGTGCCCAGCAGGGGACGAGGTAGGAAGAGAGGAAGTGGGGCACGTGGTCGCGGGAGAGGAGGTAGGGTGACTCCTAGGGCGCCTTCCTCGCCGCCACCCCCAGCTGTTTCACCCGAGCACGTGACTGCTAGGGTGGACTCGTCCGAGGAGGAGGCTACACGGACTCCGGTCCACGAGCCTCAGGTCCACGGGTCTTGGGCCCACGAGCCTTGGGTCGACTGGCCTTCGGCCCACGAGAGTTCAGCCCACGAGACCCCGGAGGAGCACACGTCCGGATGGGGTACCTGGCCGGATCAGCCCGAGGAGCCGAGTGGCCATGCTGATGATGGCGGGGAGCCGACTGATCTTGAGGAGAAGGGTGGCACCGTCTACCAGCGTGGTGCTACACGGCTCCCGTCCGTGCCGGCGACCCGCGAGCAGAGGTGGTTGATCTTCCCTGATGGGGAGAGGTACGTAAGTGCATTTAATATTTTTGTACCTTCTGCATTCACGTTTCTTCAAATAACTAATGCGTTGGCCTTGTCATGCTGCAGGGGTTGGGACCACCATCATAGTGTCCGCCGGCCCAACTCCGTCCTTGGAGTTCTTTGCCGGCAAAACTTCCCGGGGTTTGTCATGTTGCCTGGTGAGGGTCGGCTTCCAGAGCTTGGGTTGAGCTGGGAGCACTACGTGGCTGCCCCGGCCCCGCCGGATGTCATTATCGACGGTGTCGTGTGCGACACGAGGGCAGACATGGTGATCAGGACGTTCTGGGTAATTTCTCCTTTACACATTTCAAAATCTTCAACTAGCTAGTTATTAATTTTACTAATCAATATTGTCTCATTTGATTGCAGACATTCTACAGGTGTGAGGAGGGATACGAGGAGGACTGCGCAAATGTTATCCAGAACGTCTGCAAGCGCCTACTCCAGAACTTACGGCACGAGGCTCGGGTGCAGGCTGTTCGAGACTACTACGCCTTGCGTGGTATCAAGAAGACCAAGCCGGCGTGCCGCGATAAGTTCCTGAGTAAGGAGCAGTACATGAAGGTAATTCTTAAGGCCTTCTACTTAAGTTCCTTCATTTAGTAATTCTTAGCCGTAGCGCTCAAGTTTCTATTTGCTAACTTAGGCGCCTCCGAGATGGTGTGCGGATCGGATGGATTGTTGGGAGGTGTTGGTCGATGAGTGGTGCTCACAAGAATGGCTAGACCTCCACAACCAGGCCAAGGACAAACGTGCCCAAATGGAAGGTGTGCCACACCATCAAGGCAGCTCCAACTTATATCAGTTCGCGTGCAACTGGGTATGTGGTTTGCTTCATGATTCATGCAATTCATTCATCATGCTAGCTTGAGCCCTTTAATTACTAATTTTCATTGTTTCTCTCTTTCAGGCACGCCACAATAAGGCGGATAAGGTGCCAGAGGTGTACGACCTGTATGCCATGGCCCACACTGGCTCTTACAAGAAAGTCAAGGCTTTCTCTCAGTCTGACCTCGATGATGCAAACAACTTCACCAACATCTCCTCCCACAACAAGCTCGTGAGATATAGAGATGAGGGGAAGGCGAGGAAAGGGGAGGACTTTAACCCGAGCCAGGGTCCCATTGATCCAGAGCTGGTGATGATATCTGGTGGCGGGAGGTCCCATGGCTCCATAGCCATTGGAGATGGACTTATCCGTTGTCCTAGCACTCTCCCGGAGATCAAGGCGCGCCAGTCGAGCTCCGCTCCTGAGATAAGGCCTCGTGAACGGCCAGTGCAACTCGCCATCAAGGTTAGTGATACGTACTCAGTTATCTTTCTCCATTACATTGTGTGCGCTTCCATCAATGATTACAAATGGTCATGTGAGTGGTGTTGCAGGTTGCTATACAGACTGAGAGAGATAGAACGGAGAAACTTCTGGCGGAGGCGGCGGAGAGGCAGCGGGAGATGGAGGAGAGGACGAGAAAGATGATGGAGGAGGAGAGGGCACGGAATGACATGCAGGCAAGGGCCATGTACGAGCTCCTTGTGGAAAGTTTCTTCTGCAGATTACTTGCTAGTCTTAACATTTGAGTCTCATTACTAACTAGTATGACTCTGTTCTGAAAACCAAATGTGCAGTCTGTGTGCGAGAAGTCCGGTCAGCCCGCTCCGCCGATGCCAGTGATTGCTCCTGGGAGCACGGTGAGTTTAGTTTGAATGGACATTACTTGGCAGTCTTAACATTTGAGTGTCGTAATGCTAACGAGACATTGGAAATGATCTTTGGTGCAGCTTAACTCCAGAAACGCATCGCACGATCCTTCTCCAGGTAGCGGCACTAGCCACCCCGCTCCTACACCTCCCTGATCACGGTAAGTTTCTCTAGTGTTTTGCTTAACAAATGCATAAAGACCTAGACTTCGCTTTATTTCCTCCAATATGCTTACCATAATGACCTAGAGTTAGCTTATTTTCCTCCAAAATGACCCATTTTACCTAGGTTAGCTTATAAATGATGCAGTTCATCCAAGTTAGCTCAAAAATGACCCATTTTACCTACATTAGCTCCTAAATGATCCATTTTACCTACGTTAGCTTTAAAATGGCCCATTTCACCTAGGTTAACTCCAAAATGAGTCATCTTACCTAGGTTATCTCATAAACGATCCATTTCAACTAATTTAGCTCATAAACGATCCATTTGACCTAAGTGAGCTAAAAAACGATCCATTTCACCTAAATTAGCTCTTAAATGATCCATTTCACGTAAGTTAGCTCAAAAAGATCCATTTCAACTAAATTAGCTCTAAAATGATCCATTTCAACAAAGTTAGCTCAAAACCGATCCATTTCAACTAAGTTAGCTCAAAAACGATCCATTTGACCTAAGTGAGCTAAAAAAGATCCATTTCACCTTAGTTACCTCAAAAACGATCCATTTCTAACTTTCTTATTTTGCCATTTTGCAGATTTCATTATGTGCTGGATGGAGTGCTTGTTCTACTCTTCTTCTTCTTGTCTTCTCATTCTTGTCTTCTCATTCTAGTCACCTTAGCTATGGAGTGCTACTTTATGTATGGATGGAACTTCTTTATGTATGAAATGATGGATGGAACTTGTTTATGTATGAAATGATGGATGGACCTTGTTTATGTATGAAATGATGCATGAACTTGTTTATGTGATGAATGCCTGTGAAATATATCTATATGTCATATATATTTTCTGTGCAAATTGTGGGATTTGACAAAAAACAGAAAAAACAGACAATATGCAGGCTCTTTGCCGTCTGCCACCGACGGCAAAGAGCTCTTTGCCGTCTGCCGCGGACGGCAAAGAAGCCACATGGCAGCCAACTGTGCTTCCTGGGAGCTGACCCATTTGGTCAGTTTGCCTACAGTGGCAGACGGCAAAGACTTTGCCGTCCGTGGCAGACGGCAAAGAACCTGCACTTTGCCATCAGTGGCAGACGGCAAAGAACCTGCCATCTAGTGACGTGTAGATGACATCATAAGGCGGACGGCAAAGACCAAAGGCTCTTTGCCGTCTGCGGCAGACGGCAAAGGTCTTCCGTTAGCCACTTAACGGACTGACAGCGCAATTATTGCCGTCCGCCCTCTTTGCCGTCCGCCGCGGACGGCAAAGAGCCTTTGTCGTCCGCTGCCAGGAAGCAGACGGCAAAGCAGCTGTTTACCGTAGCCTTCTTTGCCGGAGCCTTTTGCCATCCGCGGCTGACGGCAAAGGTCTTTGCCGTCCGCCTTTCGAGCCTTTGCCGTCCGCCATGGCAGACGGCAAAGTAGCCGTTTCCTGTAGTGCAATAAGCTTAGCAAGCTGATTAGCTTTGTCCTGTTTGGTGCTAAAATCCTCCAACGCTTGTTGTTGCATCAGAAAGTATGCATCTGAATGCTCCAGGGACTTCCGCAGTCCTTCCGCTTCTTGTTGCAGCATAGTTGATCGATGTCTTTCAGCTTGTAGTTGAGACTCAAGAAACCAAACTGATTCAGACAGTGAGTTTGAGTAGCTTGTG
The DNA here is from genome assembly GCF_018294505.1 of Triticum aestivum. NCBI lineage: Eukaryota > Viridiplantae > Streptophyta > Magnoliopsida > Poales > Poaceae > Triticum > Triticum aestivum. Next base: position 23,323,769 of record NC_057796.1, read on the forward strand.
CAAGCGGTAGTGGCCAGTAACTCGAACACTAAACCAAGACAAGACTTTGGGGTTGTCTCGCTGTCTTCAAGATAGTCTTCCTTAGCTGTTTTATCAGCTTCGTTGGAGATCAACAAGGATATGTCACTATCCTGAACCTTATCTGCATTACTTCTTTTACCATTTCTTAATAAGGCACTCTTCCCCAATATTCCGTCAGCATTCTAAAAGAAGAAACAAGCAGACACATAACAAGTTCATTAGTAAGGTGGACAGGATTAAACTACCAAGTCTTTTATTGCCAAGTACTAGTACATAATAAAAGCATCAAACAAACATATATCTATGTCCTATGGTCACTACATTGTCTTGCCAAATCAAAGTAGAGACACGGTTCAAATCATATCAGTTCAAGACAAAGCAGCAGTGAAAGAATACAAAGCGTGGGAAACTACACGGCACAACAAGATTTCAGATGGGTACCACGGCTCTACATGTACAACAACACTATTGGATCTGTTATGATGCTAGTAATGTGCATGATATGAAAGTCAAATGTATACACAATTGAAATTGAAATCAACAGAGCTATTGATAAGAGCAAACATGTTAAAGAAACATGCGTGAACATACCTGCTGTGCCATTGGAGTTTCGACTGGATCCTTCAATTTAAAAATAAGTTTGTATGACTAAATACAGTGATACAAGAGCAAAGGAATCATAGTTAAAAAAGGCGCGCCTAAGCGAGCGCTTAAGCGCGCCTAGGCTCTAGGTGTTGGCAAAACGCATTGCGCATAACTACGCATAATCTGTGCATAACTGCGCATAAGCATGCGCTTTGGTCAGTAAAGCGCAAGGCGGTGGCAAAACGCACAATTAACGCCTAGCACTTTTTTGAACTATGATAGCAATGGAATCTTAAATTAGAACAGTTGTTCTTCAGGTTTAGGCACTTGGTCTACATGAACAGAGTACAGTAAGACGCAAGAATATAATCATTAAAAATAGAAAATGAGCTCATAGACCTTACCACATTCTTGGTTCGGGACCAGTACAGAACAAGGCGTTCCCAGTCATCGTCTAGTAAATGTGTCTCAGGAGAACGTAAGGGAATTTGATGAGTTTCTTTGCCAGTGAAGTACGTTTTCTTCAGGTAATTGCGATACTGCCACCAAGCATTCTTGAAGATAGCAGTGGTATTAGCACAGGTTACCTCATCCTGAGTTTCCAAATCGGTCCTTCTCTATAGAGAAAAATGGGAAAATTCGCTGTATTATAACCATCATGGAGGTAGGATGTATGGGACGAAGCAAAGTAATTGCCATGAATAACATTACTTACACATAACTCCTGGACAAACACATGTAACTGGCATTTTCCTTCATCTTCAGTATAATATTTCCAGGATGGGAAGATACGCACATACGATTTAACAACATCAAATGCAATAGATGCTAAACTACGACTAGCTGGTTATGCTTCCTCCACAAGAATAGGCGTACTAACTGGTGGAGTTGGGGTTCGCCGTGATAGTACTGGCCCTTTGGGCACTGGAGCTACCTTACTAACTACTCTTGTTTGGGAGCTCTATGGTGGAGATGGTGCTGTGTCAACAGGAACTGGGTTACTATTGGCGGGGTTGGGGTTAGATTGGGTGAAGCTAGTTCTCTGTCCATCGCAGTAGGGGTACAATCTGCGAGAGTTTGGGTTATGTGTGGTAGGGCTGGTTCTTGTGCATGTACAACCGGGGTGCTATCTCCACCGAGAGGTAGCACTGTTTTATTTGAAGACCGTGTTTTTAGTCCGATAGATACTGGCATCACCCGCTCCAATTCAAATGGATGATAAACAGGAAACATAGTTGAATGTACAGACATTGTATGAGAGACAGATGCAATAGATAGTGTGGAAAAAAGATGGCATGAAATAGTTGACATGTATATTGTTTAACTAAAACGGATAGCATGACATAATTTCACATATATGATGTCTATCTAAACTGGATAGCATAGCGTAACATAATTCGAAGATATGGTGAATAACTAAACAGGATCGCATGACATAATTCACCTACATGTTATCTAAGTAATCAGGATCGCATCATTTAATTCACATATGTGATTTATATGCTAAACAGAGGGCATTCGATATGATGTCTGAACTAAGAACATGGTGTTGAATATTGTGTATATGATGTCTAAACTATGCAATGCAAGACACCGTATGCATGATATGAGATGTATAACCATGCCAAGTTAGAGCATACACCTCAGTGTGGGAATAGAACTGGTCATCTGTCTCTGAATCCATCTCTGAGGAGCTATCGGGACCCAACACGAGATCTGCTTCGACAGGTAGGACTGTCTGCTGTGAAGGCCTTGTTTTCACTCCAGATTTTTCCATCTCCCACCCAAATGGCTGATTCAAAGGAAGAGTAGTTTAATGTACAAACATTGTCGACAAATGGAAATGTAATGAAGAAAAGGATGGGCAAGATATCATTCAAATATATGATGCCTAGTTAAACAGGATGGCATTGCATATTTCACATATATTATGGCTGGCTAAAAGACATGAGACTGCATAATTCCCATATATGATATAGAAACTAAACAGGTGGCATTACAGAACATGTCTAAACTAAGCAGATGCCATATATGATGTCAAAAGTAGGCACTGCAAGGCAACATATGCATGATATGACTAACATCATCATGCCAAGGTAGAGCAAACACCTTGGGGGGTAAATAGGAGTGGTCGGCGGCGTCTGAATCCGCCTCAGAACAGATATCTTCCTCTGGATTACAATCTGGCGAGGGGTGGGGAGGGTTTGCCATTGAACCCACCATGGAGCGATGTCTGCATGACATTGTATTGCCTCGCAAAACTCTTCTCTTTTTCTCTACATGTTCAGCATGACTGTGTACAATATCTGACATGCATACGAAAAAAATATGGTGAGATTATGTAAGGAGAGCATGCAGAAATTTAGAGTGATGGTAACAACCAGTGGATCGATGTTTTTCCGTTGAACCAAAATAGCCATAATGGATCGACGTGAATGTATAGTAATAAGTGATGCAACAAGTGTACAACCTCTTTGCCGTAGCCGTGTCGACTTCAGCATCATTGGGTTGGTCGCTGAAGCAGTTGAGGCAGAGGTGGCTGTCGGAGGTGTGGAGGAAGATCTTAGGAATCTGTAGACGGCGTCTAGGGCACTGCTCTGTTGTGATGGATCGTTCTGTCCTTGGAGCAACTCCGGTGAGCCATAAGACGTCAAGGCTGAAGCAGCACAAGACAGACATCGTCAATCTCAAGTGGGATTCTAATAGCATCTCAATAGATGATGTAAAATGGATGTAAAATTAACATCACCAAAAACCACCGGACTACAACAGATGAGGTAAAAGCTTTTGACTCTGAACTTAACTGTCGAAACTGAAATTTACTGTGGAATCTGAATGCTACTGTCGAAACTGAACACAATGGTAGCAGAGAGGCACTTGACATGTAGTTCATCTTCAACCCGCACCCCCCTGAGCCGCCAGCCACCACCGGCCGAACCGCCGGCCCCAGCGCCGCCTCGCCGCCCCGAAACAACTCGCCACCGCCGCCCCGGCCAGCCCTCTAGGCACCCCGCCCCCACCCTGAACCCTAAGATAGATAGTGGGGTACCTATCCGGCGAGCCCCCGTCCCCGCTGCGGGTGGTTCTTCCTTAACTCCGGCGAGCCCCCCAACCCCTGAAAATCGACTGACTCAAAAGTCGATTCAGTCTACTGAAGTGTGGCTTAATCGGAGCAGAGCAGCAGCACGAGCGAGGGGGAGAGTAGCAGCAGCAGCTGGGCCAGCGAGCGATCGAGCGAGAGCCGGAGCAGCAGCAGCAGCGCGAGCGAGAGCCGGAGCAGCAGCAGCAGCAGATCCGACTGGTATGGACGCCGCCGCCGAAGGGGCCTCGCACTGGGCGAGAGCCGCCATGGAGATGTCGCCCGCGGCGCCGGCTTCAAGGTAGCCGCTCCATGGGGGTGCGGGATGGAGCACCGTCGGCGCCGGGAGGTCGAGTTAAGGAGAAGGTGCGATGCGATGAGTGTACAACCTCTTTGGTGGCACCGAGTAGGCCTCGGCTTCGTCCGAGGAGTCGGTGAGGATGGTACGGTTCTGGTGGAGCAGGTTAAGGCGGCGCTGTGGGGATGGAGCAGCCGCGATAGACGAGGCGATCGTCGGAGCAGCTCCTTTGAGGTGGAGGACGGGGCGGCTGAATCGGCAGGACGGCGAGATGGACGACGAATCCTTATCCGGGGAGGTGGACGAGGGATATCGAGCTGTTGCGGTGGACGACGTCGTCGGGGAAGAGGCTCCGGCGGGCAACGGTGACGTGGCGGACGGAGGAGGGTGGGGTTTCGCGGCTGGAGCGGAGAGGTTATGGCGGCCTGGGATTTCGAATGGCGAAAAGGGGGCGATGGGAGGGGGTGAAGCATGACTTAGGGACGTGCTTGTCCAAAATGTAGGGTGTGTTACAAAAGTACCCCCCACCGATTTGAACTAGCGGCCCTTTCGGCTCTGGGTTAGAAGGGGGATTTCGCGTGTCGGGATTTGGCAGCTGGATGGAGTTTTCGCGCGCGTTGTAATTTTGGGATAGCAAGGGGCGGGTTGTGAAGGCGCCAGTTTTGGGAGCACGATATCTGAATTTTCGGGATATAACAAGACGCAGGTTGAATTTTAGGGACAAGCCTAATGTGTAGTAATATTGTACTTGTACGTACCAAATCAATTCGCACTTCCCTCAACCAAAAAGAAAACAAAAAAAATAAAACTATTCACACCACACAAAGAGAGTGTCTTGCCCCGTTTTACTATACAAATGCTATTCAAAGCTATTCCCTCCTTCCATCTATATAGGGCCTAAAGCGTTTTTCGATGCTAACTTTGACCAAATATTAGAGCAATGATATATGCCATGCAATTTACACAAAGCACACCGTTAAATTCGTCTGTGAAAGGTTCTTTCAATGACATAATTTTCACATTGTGCATGTCATGTACTATTAATATTGTCAATAGTCAAAGGCGGTCTTAAAAATCTCATTACGCCCTATATAGATGGAAGGAGGGAGTATGAATCCATGTTATGTCCGATTAATTTTTTTTTGCTTGCTGTATAATGCATGTAACCTACTCATACCAACATTTTAGTGCATTCCAAATGTCTATACTACCGCTGCAATTCGAACTAAATTTGAATTCGTTTCTCTATTTCAATAAGAATCTACAATCATGATTGTTGCCAACTTCAACCATCATAGTTTCCTTGCTATCCGCCAGATATAAATCGGACGGCCTATAATGCAGGATGGCAGGCACACCATCATCAACAACTCCGTTTTTTTATAAGAGTAGAGATAAAATATATTAAATGTAGTATAACATGTTCATAACCACACCATGTGTATCACCGTTATATATATTCACACATGCGTCGGTTTGAAACACTATGATAAATTCTTCAAATATCCGAATTCTCTTTTTATAATGAAATATTTATGATCTCTATTCGTCTTTTACACCCACAAAACCCTCTTATCTTTGTAGCTAGCGCTAACTTCCTCTTGTGCATGCACACGCCCACATCCCTCTCACCCTCCCTCAGCATTCTCTAGCTCCATCGCGCAAATTCGTCTTTTCACTTTAGGTCGTTCACCCACGGTGTGTGTAGGCCTCCCAGCTCCTTCTTTACGGCACACATCGATCGATATGCCTCTCTAGCCAGGTGTGCCTAGCACAAACACAAGCTTCCCCTCTTCTCTTGTCACCGTCCATGCCTCACTCCCACCACTCTTTTCATCGTTCTCGTACTCGCACACTCCTCCCCCCTCGATATAGTATGCCTCTCGTACCACCTCCTACATGCATCCCTCTCTCTCTATCCTTCTCCTCATGCCTCATTTGCTTCTAACACACACATGCATATAACGAACGATCTCCCAACATATACCTAGATCGACATTAACTACCCCCCCATCGATTGACGTACCTCACAAGTTATGTCTCTCCTTTCTCTAACATAGGGCGATTGATCTTCCTATGTAGTGACATCTGCTTACCACAGCCACATCGCCCCCCTCATCATTCGTGCATGCCTCCTGACCCGTCTCTCACATGCACGTGCACAGACAACAAGCACCCATCTCCTCTCTTATTGATATTGTGGGCGTGCCCTCCGTTTGTCTAGCAAGCCTATCCCACCATTTGTTAGAAGCAACTCCACTACCACCCCCTCCAACACTCTAGCTCTGTCTCTCTCCCAACCTTATTCCTCTCCTGCACATATGCATGGATGCCGATCGATCTCCCTTAATACATGAGGCAGATCGATCTCCTTAATACATGAGGTAGGCCTCTCTCCTCCTCCACACATATACCAGCCATTGTACCTCTATAGTTAATTGGGCCTCCCTCTTCCCCCACCACACACCGATAGTTGAGCGGTGCAGGTAGGTATCCATGCCACAGAGACAAACTGCACATGTCCCATCTCACGTTCTAGTAGGCCAGCCACTCTATATCTTTGACGTGGGCACACACAAATTCGATGGCACTCTTTATCGATCGCGCGCACACACACACACATCATCATCCCTCTCTTTGATTCTATGGACGCCTCAAGACGATGATACCTCCACTCTCTTCTCGTGGATCGCCCCCTCTATATATATGTTATATCCAGGACTCTATTTCACACACATTGCATATGTTACATTTTTTGATTGACCACCCCCCAAAAAAAACTCTCAAGAACCCACACACTATATCTCTCTAGGTTTGTATCTCTCTCACTCAACCCCACGTAGGTGGTGTACGTATACAAGAAGAGAATAGGTGCACCGTGCACGTACTCACACTTCGTGCCCAGCCACACCCGCGCGGGTACACGGTGGAGCTCATTTCTTTATGAAATGGCAGCCCACGTGCTAATTTGAACGCCTGTAGCGGTTGTTTACCTAGGGAGCTCGTGTACCACGCGTGCACGAACCAAAGTTCGACTTGACGCGTTGCCGCGTTATTTTTAAATAAAGTTATAGCGCTCAATGGCACGTACACAGAATATAAAACGATTTTTATGGAGAAAAAGGTAGTCCGCTCACTATATACAATGGAGCCTGCCTACCTGGTTTGTTGCTCTTCAGAGTATCTCACACAAGGCTGCGGTGGCCTCTCTCTCTCTCTCACCGTTGGTCACTGATCCGGCCGCATCCCGTCCGCCGGGGAAAAGGGTGTGCGGTGGCCTCTCTCTCTCTCTCACTGTTGGTCACTGGTCCGGCCGGATCCCGTCCTCCGGGGGAAAGGGAGGAAGTGCATCGTTTCTCCGTTTGACGGCGCCGAGGCAGCACATCCCGATCTGCGGTACACGCCGTTCTCTCTGACCAAGCTCCGGCGCGGCAGGGCCTACGCCACCTGCTCGCAGATTCTACCCGCCGCCGCTCACCTAGTTACATCCCGACGACCTCCAGGTATCCCCTCCGGCCTTGCTCCACTGCCCGTCTTCCCACGTCGCTGCATGTGGATCTTCCATAGTTCTTTGCCCAAAACGTAGCTCGTCCGGCGTACTTTCCATATTGCATTCTCGTCCTCACACCGTTTTACACAAACACAACCATGTTGTTATCTTCCCTTGGGACAAGGATGCTTCTTTTTTGTCGTCGCATGTGTCATCAACTGTTATTGGCCAGTAATTGTTTCCTTTCTACTCGTTGCTATTGCGACCTTTTGGTGAACTACACAAATCACTTTTTTCTTAAGAGTGTTTTGTGCAGTTGTACTAAAATGTCACACGGGCAACGTCTCTACATTTCAGTGCGACTGCACAAAGGGAGATTGGTTTTTCTCTATCCTCCTCATCCAACTCCGAGCCTAATCTTCTCCAAGTAGTTAGTCCTAAGAGAGACTGCAAAGGTGACCGGCTTCTATTTGTGTGTTTATTTTTTCATCAGCATTCCTCTATTATCGTATTCACATATATATCTTTGGAACAGGGACGCTCAGCTCTATTTTAGTGGAACTGCACAAAATGATCGGAATGTTGCATGCTCCAGACAGCTATTTTTTTCCCAACATGCCTTGTTGATTTAGACAGAGCTGGGGGATGTTGCTGCCAATGAAAGCATGGATCAATTTTAATTTAACACCTTCTCACAACTCTATGTCTTCAGTTGTGATGTAATTATTAGCTCTGATCTTCTAATAATTGACATGCATTAGCAAGGAAGTTAGTTTTTTATTGTTTCCGAAGAGCATCGATGGCAAGACACGCGAAACAAAAGCTGAAAGCTCACACCATTGTACAATTTCATGTCGCTGGAAAATTATTTGTATAGTACGTCAATTATGTAAACAAATGATGGAAGCTTGATAGCATTGCCAGAAGCCTCTTCATCATCCGGGTCCATGTGCCATGCACAAAATTATACTCCTTCGTTCCTAAATATTTGTCTTTTTACAAATTTCAAACGGGCATATTTTAGAGTGTAGATTCACTCATTTTGCTTCGTATGTGTACTCCCTCCGTTCCTAAATATTCTATTCGTCTTTCTAGAGATTTCAACAAGTGACTACATACGGAGCAAAATGAGTGAATCTACACTCTAAAATATGTCTATATACATCCGTATGTGCCAGTCCATTTGAAATCTCTAAAAAGACAAATATTTGAGTAGTCACTCGTTGAAATCTCTAGAAAGACAAATACTCCGGAGTATATTTAAGAACCGAGGGGGTAGTGCACAACCGCATGGGAGACTCAGCCCGGTCGTTGTGCCGCATTAATAGTGAGTAATGAGCAGTCAAATCATAAGCCCCACCTTTCCCACTGTAAGTTGCTCTGAAGAAGCAACCATCAATACGCTCTTCTTTGAATCCGCTCATACTACTCCATCCGTCACTGTTTATACAGCGCGCTTCAGAAAAAAGAAAAAAATCTATGGGACCAAGGCGACTAGCGATCGGCCTGAAAAATAGCATTGGTAGTTATAGCACGGCGTCTATTACTAGAGGGAATAATGCGTACACACATGCATGCAGTGCTTCCACCCCGGGTACACACATGCATGCACTTACTCCACTCCGTAGTAGTACAGTACATGGAGAGAAAATTGTGGACTTGATTGCGGTTACCACGCCCTAATTAATTGAGCATTAAACCAAACGCGTCTAAAGTCTCTCTGGTGGTGGAAATGCATTGAGAGAAATGCATCATAATGAAGCGCGCCCTGTAAACTGTGACGGAGGGAGGAGTAGTATGAAGGTGCAAAACCAAGTACGCGTATGGCCAGTCGGTCAACGCACCTCCTCTTGGCATATCACTGACATGTGGGACAGGAGTGTGAGCAAACCGATCTCAATTGACGGCAAAGAGCCAACCCGCCGTTCCTTGAGAGAGACGAGGAGCGAGAACACACAGACGGGCTCGCACGGAGGCCAAGATATATTCGAGCATGGTTGGTTGATCGATATCATTCATTACATGTTGGGCTGCCGTTTTCCGCCCTTCTCCGGAATAAACGTGTACTTTATCAGAGATAAAAAAATAAGAGTACAGACGCTCCACCATGCGGTTCTAGTAGTAGTACTACTCGTACTACTGCGCTTGGCTCTTCGCCTCTTCGTGAAGTCGAACAATGATGGTACTCCGCATGTTGGGTACTACAGTGTATGCCTCTGACAATCTGACACCGAATGGACTGATGCATGTCCACCGAGGGTAGGTTGCATTAGTCAAAAGGCGTAAGCGAGCTTCACCTTGTCCTGCAAGCTTCTCCTCATTCTGCGAGTTGACGGGACACACCAAAAAGTAGTGCTAGTCCATACTCCCTCCTTTCCGGTTAATATGGCTTAATCTTTTTTGTGGGTAAATGAGAGAGCTTTATTCATATATAAGCATTCTTAGGACGATCAGCCAAGACACTGGTCACTAGGAAGCGAGGTACCCCACACGGTCGCTCGGCATGCCACTCACCGCACACCGAGTATACGATAACTTTCCCGCCTGCTTGTCGATGGATCGCGCCATGGAGTACTAGCACTACTGGAAGAGATTGACGAGTTGGGGGAGGACAGCTAGCTGTAGCACGGACTCCCAAGAACTTTTTACATGCATGTTGTAGCCGGCTATTGCGACCTTTGAACGCGGAGCAGCCGCGTGCACCCGGAAGCGGCGCGGACGACGCTCTCTCGGCCGGTGCACCGATTCAATGCCGGCGCCAGTGAGAGGTCGCGTCCGCTCTGGCCGGGCATGAATGCGGCACTGACCATTTCGGGTGGGAAGCACGCGCAGGTGATGAAGAGGGTTCGGGTTGGTCAGGACCGGCCGTGGCAGCGGTTCGGACGTGCGCAAACAAGAGATGTTGTACGTTAATATTGCTGCATATATAATTAACAACTAAATAATGTGCCAGTTGGACAAATATGATTGGAGATGGAGATGGAAATGGAATTTTACGTAAACACGGATATGCATGTCTATGTCTATGTGTGTGTGCGCGACAACTCTCGCGACCTGGAAGCGGGGGCGTGTTTTTGATCGAGTTTTCTTTCTTGGTACGTTAGAAAATCAGTTTGTCTAATTCACATCTAGATGTTATTTAAGGATATCACATCTAAGCTCCCACAAGTATATAATGTAGCAACAAGAAACAAAAAAAACTAGGAAAAAAAATAGACTACAAACAGAGTGGACATCAACTTAGATGTGACATAACTATGTCACATCTAGATGTGTCCTAGACAGACCCATAAAAAATTGTCCGTCAGTTTTCGTTTCTTTTTTCCGGGAACACGCGTATTCTATTTAAAACCACTGCTACGGAGAGATTTTTTTTACTCCATTATAGCCTCTTGTTTGATAGAGTTTCTCGCGTCTCGCTCTCTCACCCTCTCCATATATGTTACACGCTGGAGGCTCGGCGTTCATTTGCTAGGGTTTGCTATATTCACAGTCTCTCACCCTCTCTTCACCAGATCTAAACAAGACTGCGTTGGCCTCTTGTCTCTCTCTCCCCCCTCACAGCTGGTGAAGGAGGCGTCCGTATCCCGTCACACCGGGAAGGGGAGGAGGTGCAGCGTTCACTCTATCGCCTTCGGCGAGGGAGGCAATCCACTACCGGCTGCGCTGTTCTCTTTCACCCAACGCCTATGCGGGAGGGCCACCGACCCCTTCTTCCTCGCTGCCGTACGTAGTGTGGGCAGATCCGTCCTCCCGCCGCACGCCTTGCCACATCCCGACGACCCTAAGGTATAAGTTTCTTTGAAACCGTCGTTGCTCTAGCTGCATGTGGATCTTTTTCGATCTGTAGTCGAATCTAGGTCTTGGTTCAAAGAGGAAAGAAGGGTGCGGTGGACTGGAGCAAGAATCTAGGACGTGATTCAATGAGGAAAGGAGGGGCGGAAAGTAGTATAGACTGGCTATCCAGCCACTTTGTAGGTCAAAAAGGGAAAAAGGGGGTAACCCAGTACACACATCTGTAAGGAACCGATCTCTTTGTTGAAAAGGGAAAGAAACTGGGGGGGTCGGGTAGTTTGTGCAGGACTAGATTTGCTGCCCTTACATAGGAAGAAGGTTCAAAGAGAACAAATATGGGACCAGCGCATATATGCTGCTTGGCTACATACTCTGCATCACCCATTTATACGTGTGGTGCACATGGTGCTGGCATGTCCCATACAGCTATTTTGCTGTTGTTAATCTAAGAATGCCGCTAGAAAATTGAAGCAATGCCACTGCTAAAAGTAAATTACATTTTTTAACGGATGTTGTTTCAAGAGAATGTCTCTGTTAATATGAATCAATGCAACCGTTTTAGAAATGCTACTGTCCTACTTTGTTTTCCATCCAAGATAAGTTAGATGCTTCTTTATGTTACCGTTTGTTTCATCCTCCTTTATCGGCAAGTAATTGTTTCCTTTTTGCCTCTGTTAAAACTGGGCTATCGATTCAACTTGTTGCTATTGCGACATTTTGCTTCGCTACTCGAAACACTTATGTTTTAAGAGTGTTTTGTGCAGTTCAACTTGAATGTCACACCGGTGACTTTGCTTAATTTTGGTGGACTGCACAAAAGGAGATCGAGATTTGTTTCAGTCTTCGTGGCGAGTTGTTTCAAATCTTGGTCTCAACCACATGATGTGCAGTGTGCTTTGAGATGTCGTGCTACTTGTTTTGGTACTGTTTTCAATAAATGTTGAATTGAAGCTATTGTATTGCTGTCTTTTCCCATTAAGTAGTGAACAAAAATGGGACAAACCCAGACATGATGCTTGTTGCTCTGTTACAACCCTTTAGAAGCCAGTAATTGATGCCACTCTCAGAATTAGCTACTGAATCTTATTTCAAAACTGCAACACTTGTTAGGGATTGGCGGGATTACCATTTTTGTGGCCGCATGTTTCATCCTCCTTTATTAGTCAGTAATTGATTCCTTTTTTGCCTCTATTTAAACAGGGATATCTATTCAACTTGTTGCTATTGCGACATTTTGCTTCGCTACGCGAAACACTTTGCTTGATTTCAGTGCAACTGCACAAAACAAGATTGGATTTCCTATTTGTGTTGGCAGATTCGTATTTTATCTTGTCCGTCTCATGAAAGGTCAGTACAGGCCTTCATCCACATGATTGTGCAGTGTGCTTTGAGATGTTGTCATACTTGTATTGGTACTGTTTTAAATAAATGTTGAATTGAAGCTATTGTATTGCTATCTTTTCCCATTAAGTAGTGAACAAAAATGGGACCAACCCAGACATGATGCTTGTTCCTTTGTTACAACAAACTCTGCATCACCCCCTTTATAATTAGATGGAAGCACATACTGTTGTTGCGCCCACTCTCCCCTGGAACTGTTTATGCTTTTCATTAATCTAATGCCGCTGGTAAAATTAAGCAATGCCACTCTCAGAATTAATTAACTACTGAATCTTAGTTCAAAACTGCAACACTTGTTAGGAATGGTACTATCCTGCTTTGTAGTTCTTTCTACATGTTTAACCAAGGTATTCTTAAGATAATGTCTCTGTTAAAATGAATCAGTTGCATTGTTTTAGGAATGGTACTTTTCTGCTTTGTCGTTCTTTATACATGTTGAAACAAGGCATTGTTAAGATAATGTCTCAGTCAATATGAATGAATCACGCTGATGGAGAATTGCTACTCTCCTGCTTTGATTCCCATTAAGATAAAGTAGATCAGTAGATGCTTTTCTTCTGGGAGTACAAGTCATCAACCGTTATTTCTCAGTAATTTTTTCCCTTATACCTATTGTTGCTTACAGGGATATCAAAATTAAAGCTCGGTTTTATTCCGACTTCGATTTTAGTTGAACTGCACAAAAGGAGCCAATGTGTCCAAGGCAAACTGCTGCAATACTGGGTCCAGTTGGTTGTTCCACTTTTTGCAGAAAGAAGCAGTCATTGTTTGCGCTACATTACAGGAGGAATGACCGAGCAGCTTTACAGAGTATTATTAGACACTGTTGACATGACTAGTCTGCAGAGACCATTGGCAATTTAACAACACGTGGAGTGCCCTGGGCAAAAAGTGCCCAAACAAGTACAAGAAGCTACGACAGGACTCCACGATCATAGGCATTAGATATTTTGAATGGCAAAAGCTTGTCAAAGTTTAATCATTGATGTTAGCAAGCAGACGTTAGTTTAATATATTGGAATTGGAAAACCATGTCAAAATTTTCTCATTGATGTTAGCCAGAAGACATGCATTTGATATTTTTGAGTGGGACGCCCTTGCTGTGAGCAGCGTCGAGTGTTTTTTCCTATTCCTATGTTCAGTTTAGAAGTAAATAGTTACTCTGCTGAGATATTCCTGTGTTAAGAGTTTGTTCTGAATATTGTCTATGTAATGCGAGGCCTTGTGTTTGATTGCAAAGTTGAGCTTGGAATGTTGTGGCATGCGGCATCACGAGCTGTTCACCGTGCCTCCTGAGAATAATGCTTCGTATTGTTTTGCATGTCGATCTAATGCCAGTGATTTGCTTGTTAAGAAGATCATCATCCTCTTCTGTTGTTTCCGTGCTTAAGAAGTTCATCGTCTGATGTTTCATTCATAGCCTATATGACAAGACGGGTAGGTTAGACATGAAACCATATGATCTTCCGACCAACTCATGATATTAGGCCGTGATTGGATCGTCGTTTTCCAACCAAAACCGCTTGTAAAACTGACGCTTGTAAATTAAAGCAGATGGTGTCGGACGAAGGCGCTTGGTTGGTCGATTTCGACTAGTAAATTATTGGAAGTACTTCACACATGATAAAAACGCCGAACGACACTCGGACGATTGCTAATCCATCCATTAGCTGCTGTTTCAGCCTTGCCCATGGATGGCATGATACGCACGTCGTGCATGTATCGTCTGGTTATATCGTCCATATAGCAGTGATCGTAAAATATACACTGGTCTCTCAAATTACACGCGTAACCCGCTGGTTTTACTTACAGACCTCGGGCCCTCAGTTTCATTACGCCTGTATTTTACGCGTTGTTTTCGATGACGAATAAATTACACTTGTATCTTTATACAGGTTTGAAATAAACCAGAGCTCCCAAGCGCGGCCTTACCGTTTCATGCCCGATGATCCTGGCTTCCTGAATGAGCAGCGGGCGCTGTATCAGACCATCCGTAGGGCCCGCGAGGCCCTCTCCGTTGTCCTTCGACTTGTTGCGCTCGCTGTGGCGCCGAGCATTGTTAACATCGTCAACGAACATGAGGATTCAGGAGATGACTTTATTTTGACTGGATGACACTAGGGACCCACTAGGGCCATAGCCGTACGTACGCAAGTGCCTCCTTATTATGTACAACTATATTTTTTTTGCTTTCTCCTGGTTTCCTGACATCACGGTCCAACACCATTGTCAACCTATGTAGTCAATATAAACGAGAGAATTGCACAAGGTGTGGCCGACAGCTGGGACCAAGCAGCTCGAGCAGTATTTGTGTTTTTGAGACGTGAGCACTGCAGAGTTTTTCTTGGCGATGATTTCGTTGTTGTTCAGAGGAGAGCAGGGTATTAACTGGGCGGGCTGTGGCCCGTCTAGCCCAGGCCAGATATCCAGCCCAGATACTAATTTTTTCAAGATGAAAATGGCTAGCCCGGCTATACTTCTTTTTGATGAATACCCAGGCAAGGTCAACTTGTTATTCTCCGCCCCGCTGGGCTGCAAATCTTTCCTAGGAGGGATGCATTAGGCTTAACAGGAAAATGGGCTTTAAAAAATAATAAATGGGATATACTTATAAAAACTATGCAGTAACTATAAAAAAATGCACCAAACACGAAATTAGTTTATAAATTATTATTTATGGATTTTGAAAATCTTAAATTTTCATTGTTGCGTGCGCAATGTTTTGTTGGATTTTTACGTAATACAAATTTATATTTAATCTGACTAGAAATTTCGGGATAAAAATATTTCGGATCCCATCAAAATGTGGGAAATTTTATTGAATTCTGTCTTCAACGGTTGGTTAAAATTATTAATCGTTGTCCTAGCTAGAAAATGGGTTGTACTTTTAACAAACTGTAAATGGGCTCTTGTAAATTCCATTAGAATTCAAAAATGGGATGTACATTCTTACAAAATGCAAGTGGGCTATAAGTTCTCTGCCACACACTTGTGGGCCTACTAAGTGACGCGTCCCCTAAAAAAATAAGTTGACGCGTATGCAAGGCTTTGTCAACTTATTATAGTCAACACACGATTCTAACAGCAGTGGCCGTTGGATGTCTATCCAACGGATGTCGTGCTTCTTCTTCAATCTCGGATATTCTTAGCTTCGCCGCCCAAAAAATGATTCCTCCCCCTGACATATGGGGCGCAACGTTTTGGAGGCTGGCCTATGGGCCTACTAAGTTGGAGCATACCAAGGGCTTTGTCAACTTAGTCAATATAAACGATTCTAGCTTCAGTGACCGTACGATGTCCATCCAACGGCCGTAGTGCTTCTTCAACCTCCGGTCTTCTTGGTCCAGCCACCCAAAGCAGCGCCGGTCGTGCCGCCTGCTCCTACCTCCCATGGCCGGCTGTGCTGCCGCGGAGGCCTCACCGCCCCCATACTACTCCCACCGCTGGCCAGGCCATCCCTCCACTCACCCACACCCCCTGTTATTCTGCGGCGACGGCAGCTTCACACCGCAGCCTAACCAGTGAACCCTCGTACTCCTCTCCGCGTCGTCCCCTTCCTAGGCCTCGCCGTCGTCCACCGCCCTGGTGCTCTCGGCGCGGCGTGGTCAACGTGGTCAACGACCGACTTCCATCGGAAGAGTACTGTACATGGAGAGGCTGACAGCTGGGTCCACGGCGGCCGCAAGGAAGTGCCTCCTTATTACGCGCAAAATAATTATTCCTCCACCTGATAGCGGGGACCCACCGGACGGGCCACCTTATTTCGCAAAAAAAACGTTTCCCCCCTGACTGCTGGGACCCACCGGACGAGCCACCATATTTCGCAAAAAAACGTTCCCCCCGCTGTCAGCTCGGACCCACCAGAAGTGCCTCCTTATTACGCACAAAAAAAATGAATACTCCCCCTGCTAGCTGGGACCCACCTTGGTGGGAGGCTGACTTGTGGGCCTACTAAGTTGACGGGGACGGAGGACTTTGTCAACTTAGTCAATATGAACGATTCTAGCTCCAGTGACCGTACGATGTCCATCCAACGGCCGTAGTGCTTCTTCAACCTCTGGTCTTCTTGCTCCAGCCGCCCAAAGCAGCGCCGGTCGTGCCGCCTGCTCCTGCCTCCCGTGGCCGGCTGTGCTGCCGCGGAGGCCTCACCGCCCCCTACTATTCCCACCGCTGGCCAGGCCCTGCGGCGACAGCAGCCTCACACCGCAGCCGAACGAGTGAACCCTCATACTCCTCTCCGCGTGGGCATCCACTGCCGCGTCTTCACCGGCTCCGCGTCGTCCCCTTCCTAGGCCTCGCCGTCGTCCACCGCCCTGGTGCTCTCGGCGCGGCGTGGTCAACGTGGTCAAGGAACGACTTCCATCGGACGTGGAGAGGCTGACAGCTGGGTCCACGGCGGCAGCAAGGAAGTGCCTCCTTATTACACGGAAAATAATGATTCCTCCACCTGACAGCAGGGACCCACCGGACGGGCCACCGTATTTCGCGATAAGAACGTTTCCCCCCTGACTGCTGGGACCCACCAGCTACAGCTTCGCACGCAAGGAAGTGCGTCCGGGCAAACAAAAACCAAAACGATTCGCTCCCCTGACTGCTGGGACCCACCAGCTACATCTTCGTAGGCAAGGAAGTGCCTGACAATCGGGACCCACCTGGTCGAAGCGTACGTAGCGTTGTCATTCTGGTCGCGAATGTGTACGTACATATATACTGGTCGATGTAGAGGTGCGCACGTGTCGTAGTAGAGGCGCGTACGTGTCGTAGTAGAGGCGCGTGTTGGGAACGTAGTAATTTCAAAAAATTTCCTATACACATGCAAGATCATGGTGATGCATAGCAACGAGAGGGGAGAATGTTGTCCACGTACCCTCGTAGACCGAAAGCGGAAGCGTTAGCACAACGCGGTTGATGTAGTCGTACGTCTTCACGATCTGACCGATCAAGTACCGAACGCACGGCACCTCCGATTTCAGCACACGTTCAGCCCGATGACGTCCCTCGAACTCCGATCCAGCCGAGTGTTGAGGGAGAGTTTCGTCAGCACGACGGCGTGGTGACAATGATGATGTTCTACCGATGCAGGGCTTCGCCTAAGCACCGCTACAGTATTATCGAGGTGGACTATGGTGGAGGGGGGCACCGCACACGGCTAAAAGATTAAGCGATCAATTGTTGTCTCTATGGGGTGCCCCCTGCCCCCGTATATAAAGGAGCAAGGGAGAGGCCGGCCCTAGAGGGGGCGCGCCAAGTGTGGGGAGTCCTACTAG
This sequence comes from Triticum aestivum, assembly GCF_018294505.1. Lineage (NCBI taxonomy): Eukaryota > Viridiplantae > Streptophyta > Magnoliopsida > Poales > Poaceae > Triticum > Triticum aestivum. The sequence goes on from NC_057796.1 coordinate 23,341,705, forward strand.
GACTCCCAAGTCCTAGTAGGATTCCCCTTTCCTTTCCAGAGTAGGAGAGAAGGAAAGAGGAGGAGAGGGAAAGGAAAAGGTGGTTGCACCCCTTGTCCAATTCGGACCAGAGGGGGGGCGCGTGCCTCCTTCCTTTTGGCTCTCTCCTCTATTCTCGTATGGCCCAATAAGGCCCAATACTTCTCCCGGTGAATTCCCGTAACTCCCCGGTACTCCGAAAATACCCGAATCACTCGGAACCTTTCCGATGTCCGAATATAGTCGTCCAATATATCGATCTTTACGTCTCGACCATTTCGAGACTCCTCGTCAAGTCCCCGATCTCATCCGGGACTCTGAACTACCTTCGGTACATCAAAACATATAAACTCGTAATATAACTGTCATCGAAACGTTAAGCGTGCGGACCCTACAGGTTCGAATACTATGTAGACATGACCGAGACACGTCTCCGGTCAATAACCAATAGCGGAACCTGGATGCTCATATTGGCTCCCACATATTCTACGCAGATCTTTATCGGTCAGACCACATAACAACATACGTTGTTCCCTTTGTCATCGGTATGTTACTTGCCCGAGATTCGATCGTCGGTATCTCAATACCTAGTTCAATCTCGTTACCGGCAAGGCTTAAGTGATGTGCATTACCGAGTGGGCCCAGAGATACCTCTCCGACAATCGGAGTGACAAATCCTAATCTCGAAATACGCCAACCCAACAAGTACCTTCGGAGACACCTGTAGAGCACCTTTATAATCACCCAGTTACATTGTGACGTTTGGTAGCACACAAAGTGTTCCTCCGGTAAACGGGAGTTGCATAATCTCATAGTCATAGGAACATGTATAAGTCATGAAGAAAGCAGTAGCAGAGTACTAAACGATCAAGTGCTAAGCTAACGGAATGGGTCAAGTCAATCACATCATTCTCCTAATGATGTGATCCCGTTAATCAAATGACAACTCATGTCTATGACTAGGAAACATAACCATCTTTGATCAACGAGCTAGTCAAGTAGAGGCATACTAGTGACACTCTGTTTGTCTATGTATTCACACATGTATCATGTTTCCGGTTAATACAATTCTAGCATGAATAATAAACATTTATCATGATATACGGAAATAAATAATAACTTTATTATTGCCTCTAGGGCATATTTCCTTCAGTCTCCCACTTGCACTAGAGTCAATAATCTAGTTCACATCGCTATGTGATTTAACATCAATGGTTCACATCTTTATGTGGTTAACACCCAAAGAGTACTAAGGTGTGATCATGTTTTGCTTGTGAGATAATTTTAGTCAACGGGTCTGTCACATTCAGATCCGTAAGTATTTTGCAAACTTCTATGTTTACAATGCTCTGCACGGAGCTACTTTAGCTAATTGCTCCCAATTTTCAATATGTATCTGGATTGTGACTTAGAGTCATCCAGATCGGTGTAAAAGCTTGCATCAACGTAACTCTTTACAACGAAGTCCTTATCACCTCCATAACCGAGAAATATATCCTTATTCCGCTAAGGATAATTTTGACCGATGTCCAGTGATCTACTCCTAGATCACTATTGTACTCCCTTGCCAAACTTATGGTGAGGTACACAATAGTTCTTGATAGAACCTATGACTGAGGCATAGGGAATGACTCTTCATTCTCTTTCCATTTTTCTGCCGTGGTCGGGTTTTGAGTCTTTACTCAACTTCACACCTTGTAACACAGGCAAGAACTCTTTCTTTGACTGTTCCATTTTGAACTATTTCAAAATCCTGTCAAGGTATGTACTCATTGGAAAAAACTTATCAAACGTCTTGATCTATCTCTATAGATCTTGATGCTCAACATGTAAGCAGCTTCACCGAGGTCTTTCTTTGAAAAACTCCTTTCAAAGACTCCTTTATGCTTTGCAGAATAATTCTACATTATTTCCGATCAACAATATGTCATTCACATATACTTATCAGAAATGTTGTAGTGCTCCCACTCACTTTCTTGTAAATACAGGCTTCACCGCAAGTCTGTTTAAAACTATATGCTTTGATCAACTTATCAAAGTGTATATTCCAGCTCCGAGATGCTTGCACCAGTCCATAGATGGATCGCTGGATCTTGAATATTTTGTTAGCACTTTTAGGATTGACAAAACCTTCTGGTTGCATCATATACAACTCTTCTTTAATAAATCCATTAAAGAATGCAGTTTTGTTTATCCATTTGCCAGATTTCATAAAATGCGGGAATTGCTAACATGATTCAGACAGACTTGAGCATAGATACAAGTGAGAAACTCTCATCGTAGTCAACACCTTGAACTTGTCGAAAACCTTTTGCGACAATTCTAGCTTTGTAGATAGTAACACTACTATCAGCGTCCGTCTTCCTCTTGAAGATCCATTTAATCTGAATGGCTCGCCGATCATTGGGCAAGTCAATCAAAGTCCATACTTTGTTCTCATACATGGATCCCATCTCAAATTTCATGGCCTCAACCCATTTTGCGGAATCTGGGCTCATCATCGCTTCCTCATAGTTCGTAGGTTCGTCATGGTCAAGTAAAATGACCTCCAGAACAGGATTACCGTACCATTCTCGTGCGGATCTTACTCTGGTTAACCTACGAGGTTCGGTAGTAACTTGATCTTAAGTTTCATGATCATCATCATTAGCTTCCTCATTAATTGGTGTAGGTGTCACAGGAACCGGTTTCTGTGATGAACTACTTTCCAGTAAGGGAGCAGCACTACTGGAATCAGCTAATTTGCCATCTGCCAGCTCTTTGCCGTCTGCTAGCTGACGGCAAAGAAGCTCTTTGCCATCAGCTACCCAAAAGCAGACGGCAAAGAAATGGCCGACGGCAAAGAAGCTCTTTGCCATCTGCCAGCTCTTTGCCGTCTGCTTGCAAACGGCAAAGAATCTTTGCCGTCCGCTGGCAGACGGCAAAGAGAGAGGTGGCCCCCACCCCCCTCCCGTTTGGAAAAAACTTAACGACCCACCTCTTTGCCGTCTGCCAGCAGACGGCAAAGAGGCAAAAGGGCGGACGGCAAAGAGGGCACTACCTAATGGCCCGTACCCCCCCCCCCCGCCCGTTACTCCGTTCTCTCCTCGCCGTTCTCTCCTCGCCGCCACCACTTCCCACCCCGCCGCCGCCGCCCCACCGCCCGTCGCCCACGCCGCCCCACCACCCGTTGCCTGCCGTCGCCCCACCAACCGTCGCCCCCGCCGCCCCGTCGCCCCCGCCGCCCCACCGCCCCGTCGCCCCCCCCCGCCCCGGCCCACCGCCGCCCCGCGCCCCACCGCCCCGGGCCCGGCCCCCCGCCGCCCCAGGCCGCCCCCGCGCCCCGGCCACATCCTCCACCGCCCCGCCCCCCTTCTCCACCGGCCTCCTCCTCCACCGGCCCTGCCCCAGGTGAGCCCCCCTCCTTTTTTTTCTGTTTTTTCTGTTTTTTGTCTTTTTAGTTTTAGTTTTAGTTTAGATTTAGTTTTAGTTGTAGTTTTAGGTTTAGTTTTAGTTTAGTTTTAGTTTTAGGTTTAGTTTTAGGTTTAGTTTAGTTTGAGGAAAGAAGAAGAAGAAGAAGAAGAGAAAAAGAGGAGAGGAGGAGAAGAAGAAGAGGAGAAAGGAAAGGAAGAAGAAGAAGAGGAGGAGGAGAAGAAAAAAGAAGAAGAGGAAGAAGAAGAAGAAGAAGAAGAAGAAGAAGACGAAGAAGAAGAAGAAAAAAGAGGAGAGGAGGAGAAGAAGAAGAGGAAAAAGGAAAGGAAGAAGAAGAAGAGGAGGAGGAGAAGAAAAAAGAAGAAGAGGAAGAAGAAGAAGAAGAAGAAGAAGAAGAAGAAGAAAGAGGAGAGGAGGAGAAGAAGAAGAGGAAAAAGGAAAGGAAGAAGAAGAAGAGGAGGAGGAGGAGGAGAAGAAAAAAGAAGAAGAGGAAGAAGAAGAAGAAAAAAGAGGAGAGGAGGAGAAGAAGAAGAGGAAAAAGGAAAGGAGGAAGAAGAAGAAGAAGAAGAAGAAGAAGAAGAAGAAGAAGAAGAAGAAGAAGAAGAAGAAGAAGAAGAAGAAGAAGAAGAAGAAGAAGATGATGATGATGATGATGATGAAGAAGGAAAAAAAGGAAGAAAAGGAAGAAAAGGAAGAATAGGAAGAAGAAGAAAAGGAAAAAAGAGGAAAAAATCCCGACCCGACACGGCACCCCGACCCCGACCGGGCACCCCGACACGACACCCCGACCCCTAGACCCCGACCCCGACACCCCGACCCCGACACCGACACCCCGACCCCGACCCGGCACCCCGACCCCGACCCCGACACCCCGACCCCGACACCGACACGGCACCCCGACCCCGACCCGACACCCCGACCCTGAGACCCCGACACCGACACGACACCCCGACACCGACACCCTGACACCACACCCACCCTTACCCCGACACTGACACGGCACCCCGACCCCGACCCGGCACCCCGACCCGACACCCCGACCCCGAGACGGCACCCCGACCCGACACCCCGACCCGCCACCCCGACCCGGCACCCCGACCCGACACCCCGACCCCGAGACCCCGACCCCGACCCCGACCCCGACACCCCGACCCCGAGCCTGACCCGACACCCTGACCCCGACACCGACACGGCACCCTGACCCCGACCCGGCACCCCGACCCGACACCCCGACCCCGAGACCCCGACCCCGACCCCGACACGGCACCCCGAGTCCGACACGACACCCCGACCCCCGACACCTCCCGAAAAGGTGTTCTTTGGCCTTCCAGAAGCCGACGGGTCATATATTTGTGAATTATTAGTTAGGTCATATATCTTTCGATTTTGTTATGAAAAACATCATATATAATTGTGTTGATCGGGTAGTTTTAAATGTGCAGTTGTTTCATCGCTGCGAGGTTTGGTGTTCGACGACCTCGCCGTGCGTTTGACGAGCTCTGCCCCTTCGTTCGTGGGTGAGCACAAATGACATGTCCTCCTCCCCCATTAATTATTTCATCTATTCCGATGAAACTTGATAGCTAGCTATATATGTGTCTTGAATCATCAGTATGCGTAACCAATATGTGTCTCCCGTTCGAAAGCGTCATAGTTATAAATATGCATGCATTTGCATATTTATAACCTTGATTCTTTCGAATTGTCCAACGCTATCCATGGACAGCCCGAGTATGTTTAGATTGGGTTCGTTTTCCCATGTGCTTTACTCCGGATCCGACGCATAAATTTCGTCAGTGCCTCCCCTGTTGTTCTCCGGATACACATCCTCTCTGTTTATTGCAGAGACGTGTATTAGGAGAACAGCGGGGAGGTGCTGCCGAAATTTTGCGTAGGATCCGGAGCATAGCATGGGAAAATGAACCCAATCTAAACATACTCGGGTGGGATTATGACCTATCATTACCTATTAGAGTGTAGGTTGCATGGACGTAATAAAATTGACAAAGTAGATCAACTGATGAATATATACATGGTGAATTTTATATATATATATATATATATATATATTTGTTGTGTGTCTAGTAGCTGGTGATCGTGCGTGGATGTATACCGGTCACACTGGTCAGAACAAATGGAGCACTGAATGTTTAACAAAAACCAAGGGGTTTGTGCGAGCCGCATTTGCAAATGGCCAGAGGAAAACCTGGTGCCCCTGTTTACGGTGCGGCAATTGGCAAAAGAGGACAGAGGCTGAAATGGGCAAACACCTGCAGAAGAGTGGTTTTACGCCCGATTATACGGTGTGGACATTTCATGGTGAGTCTGCCCAACGTGACCGAGCTGAGGTGGATCATCGTCGCACCGACGAGCATGGTACCGGGATGGAAAACATGGTGCAAGACTTTGATGATGCTCGGGATTCGGACGAGGAGATGGAGGAATCTGCAAAGGCCTTCAATGAAATGTTGGAGTCTTCAAAACTTCCGCTCCATGAGCACACTGAGCTTTGTCAGTCGGATGCCATCTCACAAGTAATGGCTCTGAAGGCTCAGTTCAACTTGGGCAGAGAATGCTACCATGCAATGATGACAGTATTTGGACGCTTTCTACCCAAAGGCCATGTAATGCCTGCAAACCTGTACCAGTCGGACAAAATCCTCCGTGCACTGAAGATGCCCTATGATAAGATACATGCCTGTGAGAAAGGATGTGTCTTGTTTAGGCTTGACTATGCGGACTTGAACTATTGTCCCATTTGCAAGTCTTCCAGGTATGTTGTGGTAGACAACGGTATGGGTGAGAAGACACAGACCAAAATTCCCGTTAGTGTTCTTCGGTATATGCCAATCGTACCAAGACTTCAACGTCTTTTCATGGTCGAAGAGACGGCCAGACAGATGACATGGCACAAAATGGGCAAAAGAACCGAACTAGATGCAGATGGGAATCTGATGATTGTACACACATTCACTACAGGAAACAGCTACTTTGCCGTCTGCCATGGCGGACGGCAAAGGCTCGAAAGGCGGACGGCAAAGACCTTTGCCGTCAGCCGCGGACGGCAAAACGCTCCGGCAAAGAACGCTACGGTAAACAGCTCCTTTGCCGTCTGCTTCCTGGCGGCGGACGGCAAAGGCTCTTTGCCGTCTGCGGCGGACGGCAAAGAGGGCGGACGGCAACAATTGCGCTGTCAGTCCGTTAAGTGGCTAACGGCAGACCTTTGCCGTCCGCCGCAGACGGCAAAGAGCCTTTGGTCTTTGCCGTCCGCCTTATGATGTCATCTACACGTCACTAGATGGCAGGTTCTTTGCCGTCTGCCACTGATGGCAAAGTGCAGGTTCTTTGCCGTCTGCCACGGACGGCAAAGTCTTTGCCGTCTGCCACTGTAGGCAAACTGACCAAATGGGTCAGCTCCCAGGAAGCACAGTTGGCTGCCACGTGGCTTCTTTGCCGTCCGCGGCAGACGGCAAAGAGCTCTTTGCCGTCGGTGGCAGACGGCAAAGAGCCTGCATATTGTCTGTTTTTTCTGTTTTTTGTTAAATCCCACAATTTGCACAGAAAATATATATGACATATAGATATATTTCACAGGCATTCATCACATAAACAAGTTCATACATCATTTCATACATAAACAAGGTCCATCCATCATTTCATACATAAACAAGTTCCATCCATCATTTCATACATAAAGAAGTTCCATCCATACATAAAGTAGCACTCCATAGCTAAGGTGACTAGAATGAGAAGACAAGAATGAGAAGACAAGAAGAAGAAGAGTAGAACAAGCACTCCATCCAGCACATAATGAAATCTGCAAAATGGCAAAATAAGAAAGTTAGAAATGGATCGTTTTTGAGGTAACTAAGGTGAAATGGATCGTTTTTGAGGTAACTAAGGTGAAATGGATCTTTTTTAGCTCACTTAGGTCAAATGGATCGTTTTTGAGCTAACTTAGTTGAAATGGATCGGTTTTGAGCTAACTTTGTTGAAATGGATCATTTTAGAGCTAATTTAGTTGAAATGGATCTTTTTGAGCTAACTTACGTGAAATGGATCATTTAAGAGCTAATTTAGGTGAAATGGATCGTTTTTTAGCTCACTTAGGTCAAATGGATCGTTTATGAGCTAAATTAGTTGAAATGGATCGTTTATGAGATAACCTAGGTAAGATGGGTCATTTTGGAGTTAACCTAGGTGAAATGGGCCATTTTAAAGCTAACGTAGGTAAAATGGATCATTTAGGAGCTAATGTAGGTAAAATGGGTCATTTCTGAGCTAACTTGGATGAACTGCATCATTTATAAGCTAACCTAGGTAAAATGGGTCATTTTGGAGGAAAATAAGCTAACTCTAGGTCATTATGGTAAGCATATTGGAGGAAATAAAGCTAAGTCTAGGTCTTTATGCATTTGTTAAGCAAAACACTAGAGAAACTTACCGTGATCAGGGAGGTGTAGGAGCGGGGTGGCTAGTGCCGCTACCTGGAGAAGGATCGTGCGATGCGTTTCTGGAGTTAAGCTGCACCAAAGATCATTTCCAATGTCTCGTTAGCATTACGACACTCAAATGTTAAGACTACCAAGTAATGTCCATTCAAACTAAACTCACCGTGCTCCCAGGAGCAATCACTGGCATCGGCGGAGCGGGCTGACCGGACTTCTCGCACACAGACTGCACATTTGGTTTTCAGAACAGAGTCATACTAGTTAGTAATGAGACTCAAATGTTAAGACTAGCAAGTAATCTGCAGAAGAAACTTACCACAAGGAGCTCGTACATGGCCCTTGCCTGCATGTCATTCCGTGCCCTCTCCTCCTCCATCATCTTTCTCGTCCTCTCCTCCATCTCCCGCTGCCTCTCCGCCGCCTCCGCCAGAAGTTTCTCCGTTCTATCTCTCTCAGTCTGTATAGCAGCCTGCAACACCACTCACATGACCATTTGTAATCATTGATGGAAGCGCACACAATGTAATGGAGAAAGATAACTGAGTACGTATCACTAACCTTGATGGCGAGTTGCACTGGCCGTTCACGAGGCCTTATCTCAGGAGCGGAGCTCGACTGGCGCGCCTTGATCTCCGGGAGAGTGCTAGGACAACGGATAAGTCCATCTCCAATGGCTATGGAGCCATGGGACCTCCCGCCACCAGATATCATCACCAGCTCTGGATCAATGGGACCCTGGCTCGGGTTAAAGTCCTCCCCTTTCCTCGCCTTCCCCTCATCTCTATATCTCACGAGCTTGTTGTGGGAGGAGATGTTGGTGAAGTTGTTTGCATCATCGAGGTCAGACTGAGAGAAAGCCTTGACTTTCTTGTAAGAGCCAGTGTGGGCCATGGCATACAGGTCGTACACCTCTGGCACCTTATCCGCCTTATTGTGGCGTGCCTGAAAGAGAGAAACAATGAAAATTAGTAATTAAAGGGCTCAAGCTAGCATGATGAATGAATTGCATGAATCATGAAGCAAACCACATACCCAGTTGCGCCCGAACTGATATAAGTTGGAGCTGCCTTGATGGTGTGGCACACCTTCCATTTGGGCACGTTTGTCCTTGGCCTGGTTGTGGAGGGCTAGCCATTCTTGTGAGCACCACTCATCGACCAACACCTCCCAACAATCCATCCGATCCGCACACCATCTCGGAGGCGCCTAAGTTAGCAAATAGAAACTTGAGCGCTACGGCTAAGAATTACTAAATGAAGGAACTTAAGTAGAAGGCCTTAAGAATTACCTTCATGTACTGCTCCTTACTCAGGAACTTATCGCGGCACGCCGGCTTGGTCTTCTTGATACCACGCAAGGCGTAGTAGTCTCGAACAGCCTGCACCCGAGCCTCGTGCCGTAAGTTCTGGAGTAGGCGCTTGCAGACGTTCTGGATAACATTTGCGCAGTCCTCCTCGTATCCCTCCTCACACCTGTAGAATGTCTGCAATCAAATGAGACAATATTGATTAGTACAATTAATAACTAGCTAGTTGAAGATTTTGAAATGTGTAAAGGAGAAATTACCCAGAACGTCCTGATCACCATGTCTGCCCTCGTGTCGCACACGACACCGTCGATAATGACATCCGGCGGGGCCGGGGCAGCCACGTAGTGCTCCCAGCTCAACCCAAGCTCTGGAAGCCGACCCTCACCAGGCAACGTGACAAACCCCGGGAAGTTTTGCCGGCAAAGAACTCCAAGGACGGAGTTGGGCCGGCGGACACTATGATGGTGGTCCCAACCCCTGCAGCATGACAAGGCCAACGCATTAGTTATTTGAAGAAACGTGAATGCAGAAGGTACAAAAATATTAAATGCACTTACGTACCTCTCCCCATCAGGGAAGATCAACCACCTCTGCTCGCGGGTCGCCGGCACGGACGGGAGCCGTGTAGCACCACGCTGGTAGACGGTGCCACCCTCCTCCTCAAGATCAGTCGGCTCCCCGCCATCATCAGCATGGCCACTCGGCTCCTCGGGCTGATCCGGCCAGGTACCCCATCCGGACGTGTGCTCCTCCGGGGTCTCGTGGGCCGAACTCTCATGGGCCGAAGGCCAGTCGACCCGAGGCTCGTGGGCCCAAGACCCGTGGACCGGAGGCTCGTGGACCGGAGTCCGTGTAGCCTCCTCCTCGGATGAGTCCACCCTAGCAGTCACGTGCTCGGGTGAAACAGCTGGGGGTGGCGGCGAGGAAGGCGCCCTAGGAGTCACCCTACCTCCTCTCCCGCGACCACGTGCCCCACCTCCTCTCTTCCTACCTCGTCCCCTGCTGGGCACCGCGGTGGACGAAGAAGGGCCCGGCGGTGTGGACATACTGTCCAGCAACGCTCGGCGAAGAGGTACGTCTGGAATCGAAGACCTCAGACCACGCGGCGAGGAAGAAGGGGCCTTGGCGCGCTCCCGACCAGCGCCCACCATCTTTCAACACCTGCCATGACAAACAGTAAACGAAATTAGTACAACATAAAAAAAAAGACCGACATGAATAATAATATGTGTATCACTTAAGTGTATCATCATCAAGTACAACATTAAAAAATTTAATACCTGACACTACTAATAATCTCGATCAGTATCATCAATAAATGCATAATCATCATCATCACTATAATCAATGACGGGCTCATAGGGTTCAGTGGCATCAACATGTGCAAGGCCACCTTGACGTAATCGGTCAAGCAATGACAGGTCATCCGCAGCAGTAACCTCTTCTTGTTCCGGCTCTTCTTGTTCCTCCTCTGGGGTGATGTCGGATTCACTGTCGCTGTCTACTTCAATGTTTTGGGGTGAAGTATAGCGGTTCTTGAAACGCTTTTTGGAAAGACGTGTCTCTTGGAAGAATTCTCCTTCATATGTGTCTGGGTTAATGTGAGGTTCATAATCCTCTTCCTTTGGGGGAGATAGTCTAGCACGTGGCGGCACTTCATAAACGACATCCCAACCTTTCAGATTTGGATTAGTTTGGCAGGCCCACGGTAGATAGAATACTTGGGTCGCCTGTTGAGCCGTAATATAGACATCAGGAACATCTAAATGGGTGCTTTGGTTGATTTCAACTAGCCCTATATGTTCATGAGTTCTTCTAGTCTCCTTCGGCTGAAACCAATAACATTTGAAGACTACGACATTCGGTGGGTTTTCACCATAGAATAGAAGTTCATAAATTGCTTCAACTCTCCCATAATACTCGGTACCTCCTTCGCCGATAGCAGATACACAACAATTTGTAGACTTTCGGTCGGCCATAGATAGCTCTTTGCCATAGGTACGAAAGCGATACCCGTTGATGTCGTATTTGTCAAATGAACGGACCTTATAGTCAAAACCATTAGCGACTTGTCTCAATTCGGCGTCCATAGACTCTGAATTAGCCTACAAGTTTAATATGAAAGGATTGTTGCATTACGCACAAATTAGCGAATGAAACCGGGATAGCCGCCTACAAATTAGCCTACAAGTCTAATAGAAATTACCGTTTGTTTGAACCAAGAGATGAAACCGGGATAGCCGCCACCTTGCTTTGCGAGAAGCTCATACTCTTCGACAGAATCCTTTTGGATCACCGCTCCATACGAGAATAAGGCGACGTATCGACTGTATGAAATATCCAGGAATAAGAGCAGTTCAAAGGAAATAGAAGTTGCGAAACTATGTACCGAGAACTTACTCGATGTACGGCCGCACTTCTATCAGGTTGTTGAAGATATACAACGAAATGGTCCGCCATTGTTCGTTATCCAAAGATACTGGATTTGAAACACTGGCTGGTGCGAGATTCCCTTTGAATAGGCTGAGGTTGGATCCACCCTTTTTAGGGTCGTCAGCATTGTACCGAGGCTTCGGATTATGCAAATGACGATTTTTGGCTTCGTAGTGTGCTGTCACGAAGTTTGCCGCCTCCTCAGTGATGAATGCCTCAGCCATCGATGCTTCAATTCTACGTTTATTTTTACATTTTTGTCGAAGCGTCTTCTGCATCCTCTCAGTTGGGTAGCACCAACGATTTTGCACGGGCCCCCCCAATCTTGCCTCGGTCGGGAGATGCAAAATCAAATGTTGCATTGGATTAAAGAAGCCCGGTGGAAAGATCTTCTCTAACTTGCAGATCAACTCCGGCGCCAACTCTTCCATTTCTTCTAGCACGCCAGGCGATAGTTCTTTCGCACAAAGAACACGGAAGAAATAGCTGAGTTCTGCCAGTACTAGCCATTCATCCTCAGGGATGAAGCCACGCAACATCACCGGCATTACCCGCTCAATCCATATGTGCCAATCATGACTCTTGAGACCAAATATCTTCAATTTATCAAGACTGGCTCCCCTCTGTAGATTCGCTGCATACCCATCGGGGAACATCAACTGCATTTTCACCCACAAGATAATTTCCCTCATAGCCGGCCTTCCAAGATTGAACCATGCCTTTGGCTTCGTCCAGTTCTGCTTTCCTTTCGGTTCTTTCATGTTTTGTAACGGCCTATCACATAGCGCCTCCAGATCGACTCTAGCCTTAGTATTATCCTTTGACTTCCCATCTATGCCGAACAATGTACCAAAAAGTGCCTCGGCGATATTCTTCTCAGTGTGCATCACGTCGATGTTGTGTGGGCAAAGGAGGTCTTTGAAGTAAGGCAGATCCCATAAGCATGTTTTGTGAGTCCAGGCGTGCTTAGAATTATACCCCTTGAAGTACCCTGGACGCTCGGGATCTGGCTCGAGAGCGTTTAACTGATCCAGGGTCTGTTGGCCTGTCAATGCATGTGGTGCAGAGTTTTTGACAACTCTACCTCTGATGAAGTTCTTCTTGTCTTTCCTGAACTTATGGCGAGGATTCAGGAACTCTCTATGCATGTCGAAGCAAGAAAACTTGCGACCGGCCTGAAGCCAACGAAACTCAAGAGCTCCCTTGCATGTGGGGCACGGGAACCTTCCATGCACACACCAGCCAACGAATAGCGCATACGCCGGCAAGTCATGCGTCGAGTACATGTACCAGACACGCATTATGAAGTTCCGTTTGCTATAGGCATCGTATGTCTTGAACCCATTATCCCAGGCTTCTTGCAATTCGTCCTTAAGCGGTTGCATGTACACATTCATATTTTTCCCCGGATAGTTGGGCCCTGGAATTATCAACGTCAGGAAAATGTTCTTTCTTTGCATAATCTGTCCGGGGGGGAGATTGAGTGGAAAGACAAATACGGGCCAACAACTGTATTGGGCTGCCGTCATACCAAACACACTGAACCCATCCGTGCTGATGCCGACTCGAGGATGCCTCGGATCTGCCGCTTTGTCACCATGTAATTCATCAAACTTTTTCCACGCAACACCATCCGATGTGTGTACAATCATCAGATTCCCATCTGCATCTAGTTCGGTTCTTTTGCCCGTTTTGTGCCATGTCATCTGTCTGGCCGTCTCTTCGACCATGAAAAGACGTTGAAGTCTTGGTACGATTGGCATATACCGAAGAACACTAACGGGGATTTTGGTCTGTGTCTTCTCACCCATACCGTTGTCTACCACAACATACCTGGAAGACTTGCAAATGGGACAATAGTTCAAGTCCGCATAGTCAAGCCTAAACAAGACACATCCTTTCTCACAGGCATGTATCTTATCATAGGGCATCTTCAGTGCACGGAGGATTTTGTCCGACTGGTATAGGTTTGCAGGCATTACATGGCCTTTGGGTAGAAAGCGTCCAAATACTGTCATCATTGCATCGTATCATTCTCTGCCCAAGTTGAACTGAGCCTTCAGAGCCATTACTTGTGAGATGGCATCCAACTGACAAAGCTCAGTGTGCTCATGGAGCGGACGTTTTGAAGACTCCAACATTTCATTGAAGGCCTTTGCAGATTCCTCCATCTCCTCGTCCGAATCCCGAGCATCATCAAAGTCTTGCACCATGTTTTCCATCCCGGTACCATGCTCGTCGGTGCGACGACGATCCACCTCAGCTCAGTCACGTTGGGCAGACTCACCATGAAATGTCCAAACCGTATAATCGGGCGTAAAACCACTCTTCTGCAGGTGTTTGCCCATTTCAGCCTCTGTCCTCTTTTCCCAATTGCCGCACCGTAAACAGGGGCACCAGGTTTTCCTCTGGCCATTTGCAAATGCGGCTCGCACAAACCCCTTGGTTTTTGTGAACCATTCAGTGCTCCATTTGTTCTGACCAGTGTGACCGGTGTACATCCACGCACGATCACTCATCTTGACTTTCAGAGCTACTAGACACACAACAAATATATATATATATAATTCACCATGTATGTATTCATCAGTTGATCTACTTTGTCAATTTTATTACGTCCATGCAACCTACACTCTAATAGGTAATGATAGGTTCTAATCCCACCCGAGTATGTTTAGATTGGGTTCATTTTCCCATGCTATGCTCCGGATCCTACGCAAAATTTCGGCAGCACCTCCCCGCTGTTCTCCTGATACACGTCTCTGCAATAAACAGAGAGGATGTGTACCCGGAGAACAACAGGGGAGGCACTGACGAAATTTATGCGTCGGATCCGGAGCAAAGCATATGGGAAAACGAACCCAATCTAAACATACTCGGGCTGTCCATGGATAGCGTTGGACAATTCGAAAGAATCAAGGTTATAAATATGCAAATGCATGCATATTTATAACTATGACGCTTTCGAACGGGAGACACATATTGGTTACGCATACTGATGATTCAAGACACATATGTAGCTAGCTATCAAGTTTCATCGGAATAGATCAAATAATTAATGGGGGAGGAGGACATGTCATTTGTGCTCACCCACGAACGAAGGGGCAGAGCTCGTCAAACGCACGGCGAGGTCGTCGAACACCAAACCTCGCAGCGATGAAACAACTGCACATTTAAAACTACCCGATCAACACAATTATATATGATGTTTTTCATAACAAAATCGAAAGATATATAACCTAACTAATAATTCACAAATATATGACCCCGTCGGCTTCTGGAAGGCCAAAGAACACCTTTTCGGGAGGTGTCGGGGGTCGGGGTGTCGTGTCGGTCTTGGGGTGCCGTGTCGAAGTCGGGGTCGGGGTGTCGGGTCGGGGTGTCGGGTCGGGGTGCCGGGTCGGGGTCGGTGTGCCGTGTCGGTGTCGGGGTCGGGGTTGTCGTGTCAGGCTCGGGGTCGGGGTGTCGGGGTCGGGGTCCGGGTCGGGGTATCGTGGTCGGGGTCTCGGGGTCGGGGTGCCGGGTCGGGGTTGGGGTGCCGTGTCGGTGTCGGGGTCGGGGTGTCGGGTCAGGCTCGGGGTCGGGGTGTCTTGTCGGGGTGCCGGGTCGGGGTCGGGGTGCCGTGTCGGTGTCGGGGTCGGGGTGTCGGGTCAGGCTCGGGGTCGGGGTCTCGGGGTCGGGGTGTCGGCTCGGGGTGCCGGGTCGGGGTGTCGGGTCGGGGTGTCGGGTCGGGGTGTCGGGTCGGGGGTGCCGTCTCGGGGTCGGGGTGCCGGGTCGGGGTCGGGGTGCCATGTCGGTGTCGGGGTAAGGGTGGATGTGGTGTCAGGGTGTCGGTGTCGGGGTGTCGTGTCGGTTTCGGGGTCGGGGTCTCGGGGTCGGGGTGTCGGGTCGGGGTGCCGGGTCGGGGTGTCGGGTCGGGGTGCCGGGTCGGGGTCGGGGTGCCGTGTCGGTGTCGGGGTCGGGGTGTCGGGTCAGGCTCGGGGTCGGGGTGTCTTGTCGGGGTGCCGGGTCGGGGTCGGGGTGCCGTGTCGGTGTCGGGGTCGGGGTGTCGGGGTCGGGGTGTCGGGTCGGGGTGCCGGGTCGGGGTGTCGGGTCGGGGTGTCGGGTCAGGGTGCCGTCTCGGGTTCGGGGTGTCGGGTCGGGGTGCCGGGTCAGGGTGTCGGGTCGGGGTGTCGGGTCGCGGTGCCGTCTCGGGTTCGGGGTGTCGGGTCGGGGTGCCGGGTCGGGGTGCCGGGTCGGGGTCGGGGTGCCGTGTCGGTGTCGGGGTAAGGGTGGGTGTGGTGTCAGGGTGTCGGTGTCGGGGTCGGGGTCTCGGGGTCGGGGTGTCGGGTCGGGGTGCCGGGTCGGGGTCGGGGTGCCGTGTCGGTGTCAGGGTCGGGGTGTCGGGTCAGGCTCGGGGTCGGGGTGTCGGGGTCGGGGTCGGGGTGTCGGGGTCGGGGTGCCGTGTCGGTGTCGGGGTCGGGGTCGGGGTCGGGGTGCCGTGTCGGTGTCGGGGTCGGGGTGTCGGGTCAGGCTCGGGGTCGGGGTGTCGGGTCAGGCTCGGGGTCGGGGTGTCGGGGTCGGGGTCTAGGGGTCGGGGTGTCGTGTCGGGGTGCCGGGTCGGGGTCGGGGTGCCGTGTCGGGTCGGGGTTTTTTCCTCTTTTTTCCTTTTCTTCTTCTTCCTATTCTTCCTTTTCTTCCTCTTCTTCTTTTTTCTTCTCCTCCTCCTCTTCTTCTTCTTCCTTTCCTTTTTCCTCTTCTTCTTCTCCTCCTCTCCTCTTTTTTCTTCTTCTTCTTCCTCTTCTTCTTTTTTCTTCTCCTCCTCCTCTTCTTCTTCTTCCTTTCCTTTTTCCTCTTCTTCTTCTCCTCCTCTCCTCTTTTTTCTTCTTCTTCTTCTTCCTCTACTTCTTTTTTCTTCTCCTCCTCCTCCTCTTCTTCTTCCTTTCCTTTTTCCTCTACTTTTTTCTTCTACAACCTAAACCTAAAACTAAACCTAAACCTAAAACTACAACTAAAACTAAATTTAAACTAAAACTAAAATTAAAAAGGAAAAAAAAGAAAAAAACTGAAAAAAAAACTGAAAAATGGGGGGCTCACCTGGGGGGTGGAGGAGGCCGGTGGAGGAGGGGGCGGGGCGGTGGAGGAGGCGGCCTGGGGGCGGCGGCGAGCCGGGGCGGCGGGGGCGACGGGGCGGCGGGGGGCGCAGGGGGCGCGGGGCGGCGGGGGGCGCGGGGCGGCGGGGGGCCGGGGGCGGCGGGGGGCCGGGGCTGTGAGGGCGACGGGGCCCCGGGGCGGCGGCGAGTCGGGGCGGCGGGGCCGACGGGGCGGCGGCGGCGCGCGGCGGGCGGCGGCGTGGGAGGAGAGAAACGGCGGCGTGGGAGGGAGAGGGAAGAAGTGAGTAACGGGCGGGGGTACGGGCCATTAGGTAGTAGGCTCTTTGCCGTCCGCCCCCCTTTGCCGTCCGCTTTTTTGCCTCTTTGCCGTCTGCTAGCGGACGACAAAGAGGTGGCCCGTTAAGTTTTTCAAAAACGGGCGGGGGGTGGGGGCCACCTCACTCTGCCGTCCGCCAGCGGACGGCAAAGATTCTTTGCCGTCAGCTGGCCGATGGCAAAGAGCTGGCAGACGGCAAAGAGCTTCTTTGCCGTCTGCTTTTGGGTAGCTGATGGCAAAGAGCTTCTTTGCCGTCAGCTAGCAGACGGCAAAGAGCTGGCAGATGGCAAATTAGCTGATTCCAGTAGTGTTGCCAGCATGGTGGATACCCAGGATATCGTTTCTTGAGCTCTTCTGAAGTTGTTTCAGTTATGCTCTTGTTTTGCTGCCGCGTTTATTTGCACTGGTGGCCAATTTTGACGGCCAGTGTATGTAATGTGCTGCTTTGTTCCCTATATTTGCACTGGTGGCGAACTTTGATGCCCAGTGGATGTAATATGTGTAATAGCGGTAATAGGCTAGCGTTAATTGCTTGCTTATTTATTTCCTTATTGTCTTGTTTAGTTGTTTGCTTGTAGTCACTGCAGTTCTTTTTCTATTTTTTTCTAGTGGCCACAATATCCTATTTTTGGTAACTAGGCCAAAATAATCATGGCAACACACGGACCGTTGTAACCATGGGCCTCCTGCAGGCCGTATGATCCATGGGCCTTCGTCCGGCCGTAGGATCCATCGGCCTTCTATACGAGCCTCAGGGTCCATGGGCCTTCTACGGGCCGTACAATCCATGGGCCTTCTACGGGCCGTACTATCCATGGGCCTTCTACGGGGCGTATCATCATTTCGCCAATCATGGGTCGTACTATTCGTGGACCATAACGGGTCGTTAATAGGCCGTATTTGATAACTCTATGAAAACAGCCCAACGGGTTTTTTTGACATGAAAACGGCCCGACGTATTAACGGTCTGCAAACGGGCCGAGTGTAACGACGGGCTGAATTTGGCCCACAAGCAGAAAATGACAGTAACGGGCCGTATGTAACCGAATTCTGCAAATGAGCCCAAGAATCAATGGGCCCTGAGAAGGCCGAAAGATAACTTGGGCTGGAAACTGCCCAATGGAATAACGGGCCGTTAATGGGTATAAAGTGATACACTGTTCATTACGGGCCAGTTTGACCACGGGCCGTTAATGGGCCAAGAGTTACAAAGCTCCTCATATGGGCCGAAAGAAGTCATGGGCCACACATGGGCCGGAAGTTAAAACGGGCTGAATCATATTGGACGGCCCAGATGACGCTACTAGGCCTAATTCGGATCGGGCGTAACGGGCCCTGGGTTAGCGGACTGTAAGTGGGCTATATGCGAACATGCCGTTAACAGGCTTTCCGTGGGCCGGCCCGCCACCTTTTGACCAAGTCAAACGGGCCGGCCTTTTCACAGGAATGGGCCTCTGTTGGGCCATGCCACGTGTCGCCGTATCATAGGCGCCTTCAGTCCAATGAGCGGATGACATCTGTCCCAACGGTGAGCCGACACGTGTTTCCTCCAGCCAATGATGATTTTACACGTGGAAAATCCCCATTGGTCGGGGCTGTTAACGGGTTATCGGATCCAAAACCCGAGCCGATAGCTTAACGACGTTCCGTTATGGTGGATGCCACGTGTCGGTCACCTTTGACGAAAGCACTTCTGTGACGCGCGATTTATCATCATGGAAGTGGACACTTCCATGATGATAATTTTGGTCATGTCATGGAACACTTCTACGACAGCACAGGTATGACTATCTTGATTCTGTCATAAAATCGTCATGGATGTACATGCATGACAAAAAACGCGACCTACTGTGACAAACACGTATCATCACGGAAGTGTATTTTTTTAGTGTAATTAATGAGCTATGGAGATGCCCATCGATTGATGTTAATGCAAAGAGTAGGGATTGCCATGCAACGGATGCACTAGAGCTATAAATGTATGAAAGCTCAACAAAAGAAAACTAAGTGGGTGTGCATCCAACTTGCTTGCTCACGAGGGCATTTGAGGAAGCCCATTGTTGAAATATACAAGCCAAGTTCTATAATGAAAAATTCCCACTAGTATATGAAAGTGACAAAACAAGAGACTCTCTATCATGAAGATTATGGTGCTACTTTGAAGCACAAGTGTGGTAAAAGGATAGTAACATTGTCCCTTCTCTCTTTTTCTCTCATTTTTTTGGGCCTTCTTTTTTTATGGCCTTTCTCTTTTTTTTTTATTTTTTTTCTCAATTGGGACAATGCTCTAAAAATGATGATCATCACACTTCTATCTATTTACAACTCAATGATTACAAGTCGATACTAGAACAAAGTATGACTCTATATGATTGCCTCCGGCGGTGTACCGGGATATGCAATGAATCAAGAGTGACATGCATGAAAAAATTATGAATGGTGGCTTTGCCACAAATACTATGTCAACTACATGATCATGCAAAGCAATATGACAATGATGAACGTGTCATGATAAACGAAACGGTGGAAAGTTGCATGGCAATATATCTCGGAACGGCTATGGAAATGCCATAATAGGTAGGTATGGTGGCTGTTTTGAGGAAGATATAAGGAGGTTTATGTGTGAAAGAGCGTATCATATCACGGGGTTTGGATGCACCGGCGAAGTTTGCACCAACTCTCAATGTGAGAAAGGGCAATGCACGGTACGGAAGAGGTTAGCAATGATGGAAAGGTGAGAGTGCATATAATACATGGACTCAACATTAGTCATAAAGAACTCAGATACTTATTGCAAAAATCTACAAGTCATCAAAAACCAAGCACTACGCGCATGCTCCTAGGGGGATAGATTGGTAGGAAAAGACCATCGCTCGTCCCCGACCGCCACTCATAAGGAGGACAATCAAAGAACACCTCATGTTTCAAATTTGTTACATAACGTTTACCATACGTGCATGCTACGGGACTTGCAAACTTCAACACAAGTATTTCTCAAATTCACAACTACTCAACTAGCACAACTTTAATATCACTACCTCCATATCTCAAAACAATCATCAAGCATCAAACTTCTCTTAGTATTCAACGCACTCATAAGAAAGTTTTTACTAGTATTGAATACCTAGAATATTAGGATTAAGCAAATTACCATGCTGTTTAAGACTCTCAAAATAATATAAGTGAAGCAAGAGAGAACAATAGTTTCGATAAAACAAAACCACCGCCATGCTCTGAAAGATATAAGTGAAGCACTAGAGCAAAAACTACATAGCTCAAAAGATATAAGTGAAGCGCATACAGTATTCTAATCAATTCCGAATTATGTGTGTCTCTCATCAAAAGGTGTGTACAGAAAAGATGATTGTGTTAAACTAACAAACAAAGAATCAAATAATACAAGACGCTCCAAGCAAAACACATATCATGTGGTGAATAAAAATATAGCTCCAAGTAAGTTACCGATGGAAGTAGACAAAAGAGGGGATGCCTTCCGGGGCATCCCCAAGCTTTGGCTTTTTGGTGTCCTAGATTATCTTGGGGTGCCATGGGCATCCCCAAGCTTAGGCTCTTTCCACCCCTTGTTCCATAATCCATCAAATCTTTTACCCAAAACTTGGAAACTTCACAACACAAAACTTAACAGAAAATCTCGTGAGCTCCGTTAGCGAAAGAAAACAAAACACTACATCAAGGTACTGTAATGAACTCATTATTTATTTATATTGTTGTTAAACCTACTGTATTCCAACTTCTCTATGGTTTATAAACTATTTTACTAGCCATAGATTCATCAAAATAAGCAAACAACACACGAAAAACAGAATCTGTCAAAAACAGAACAGTCTGTAGTAATCTGTAACTAACACAAACTTCTGGAACTCAAAAAATTCAGCCAAAATAGGAAAACCTAGAAAAAAAATTTATTGATCAGCAGCAATTGGAATCAATATTTTATCACATTCTGGTGATTTTTAACAATTATTTTAGTGAACAGAAAGTTTCTGGAATTTTCTGCAAGATCAAATAACTATCATCCAAGAAGATCCTATAGGTTTAACTTGGCACAAACACTAATTAAAACATAAAAACACATCTAACCAGAGGCTAGATCAAATATTTATTCCTAAACAGAAGCAAAAAGCGAAAAACTAAAAAGAAAATTGAGTTGCCACCCAACAAGTGCTATCGTTTAACGCCCCTAGCTAGGCATAAAAGCAAGGATAGATCTAGGTATTGCCATAGTAATGGGATAGATCATTAAAGCTCATTTCATATTCTCTACGTTCAGGAGAAAGTTTTCTTTGAGGTAAGAAAAAGTAATCAAAAGGGCTAAATTTAATGGGACAAAAGTCCCCAAGATCAATTTTAGGAGGTATAGGTTCCTCTTTCGGCCCTTCGTATTGCACCACCAATTCATCATTATAAGCATTCTTTTGACAGAACTTTGTGAGCCTATACTCGAGAGAATATCCTAGCTCATTATTTCGAATAGCAAAATCATTATTAAGTTCAGAAATTCTATCAACTAGACATTGGTAGGAACCTTTTTTCTAAGGTTCTCATTAAAAGCAACATAGTCTAGAGATTGAAAACGCATTATTTCCTCTTGATCAAATAGGATAGTTTCTATGGGAGGACGGCCATCGTCCACCCTATAATGCGCAAAGATTTCCTTGGCCTCTTTTATTATAAATCTGAACTCATGAGCCAAAAAGATAGTAGCGGCACGCTTAAAAGAAGAATGCTCAATATTAGAAAATTCTAGGAAAACCTTTGTATGCAAGGGTGCATGTGCATAAATTACCTTTCAAGTTCAACTACTAGCATGGCAATAGCGTCCGCAAGACTACTAGTTTTATGAAGAATAGAACTGCCCATAGAAGGCTAAGCACCGGCACAAGTAAAGAAATCTTGAATGACCCCTTTTCCAATAATATTACCACTACCAATTCAGAATTTTTTTGTATGCAACATAAGGGGTTCTTTAGCAGGAGCATCAGAATTTTCCATATTATTATTATTGTCCATATCGACAATAGTTTCCCTAGTTTCAGACTTGACGGCAAAACGAGCGAGAAGCAAAAAGAAAGACGGAGGCAAATGGAAAAGAGAGGGCGAATAAAATGGAAAGGGTGAAGTGGGGGAGAGTTAAACGAGAGGCAAATGGAAAATAATGTAATGCGGGAGATAAGGGTTTGTGATGGGTACTTGGTATGTAGACTTCTGCGTAGACTCCCCGGCAACGGCGCCAGAAATGGCTCGTTTTGTCAGGATTCCAAATCTTGACTTGACCTTGCGTAAGCCTCCCCGGCAACGGCGCCAGAAATCCTTCTTGCTACCTCTTGAGCATTGCGTTGGTTTTCCCTTGAAGGGGAAAGGGTGATGCAGCAAAGTAGCGTATCTCCCTCAGTTTTTGAGAACCAAGGTATCAATCCAGTAGGAGGCCACGCACAAGTCCCTCGCACCTACAAAAACAAAAAAATCCTCGCAACCAACGCAATAAAGGGGTTGTCAATCCCTTCACGGTCACTTACGAGAGTGAGATCTGATAGATATGATAAGATAATATTTTTGGTATTTTTGTGATAAGGATGCAAAGTAAAATAAAAGGCAATACAAATAGCTAAGTGTTGGAAGATTAATATGATAGAAGATAGACCCGGGGGCCATAGGTTTCACTAGTGACTTCTCTCATGAGCACAAGTATTATGGTGGGTGAACAAATTACTGTTGAGCAATTGACAGAATTGAGCATAGTTATGAGAATATCTAGGTATGATCATGTATATAGGCATCACGTCCGAGGCAAGTAGACCGACTCCTGCCTGCATCTACTACTATTACTCCACACATCGACCGCTATCCACCATGCATCTAGAGTACTAAGTTCATAAGAACAGAGTAAAGCTTTAAGCAAGATGACATGATGTAGAGGGATAAACTCATGCAATATGATATAAACCCCATCTTGTTATCCTCGATGGCAACAATACAATACGTGCCTTGCTGCCCCTACTGTCACTGGGAAAGGACACCGCAAGATTGAACCCAAAGCTAAGCACTTCTCCCATTGCAAGAAAGATCAATCTAGTAGGCCAAACCAAACTGATAATTCGAAGAGACTTGCAAAGATAACCAATCATACATAAAAGAATTTAGAGAAGATTCAAATATTGTTCATAGATAAACTTGATCATAAACCCACAATTCATCAGTCTCAACAAACACACCGCAAAAGAAGATTACATCGAATATATCTCCACAAGAGAGGGGGAGAACATTGTATTGAGATCCAAAAAGAGAGAAGAAGCCATCTAGCTGATAACTATGGACCCGAAGGTCTGAGGTAAACTACTCACACATCATCGGAGAGGCTATGGTGTTGATGTAGAAGCCCTCCGTGATCGATGCCCCCTCCGGCGGAGCTCCGGAAAAGGCCCCAAGATGGGATATCACGGGTACAGAAGGTTGGGGCGGTGGAATTAGGTATATATAGGTATATATAGGAGGAAGAAGTACGTCGGTGGAGCAACATGGGGCCCACGAGGGTGGAGGGCGCGCCCTGGGGGGTAGGAGCGCCCCCTACCTCGCGCCTTCCTGGTTGATCTCTTGACGTAGGGTCCAAGTCCTCCGGATCACGTTCGTTCCGAAAATCACGTTCCCGATGGTTTCATTCCGTTTGGACTCCGTTTGATATTCTTTTTCTATGAAACTCTAAAATAGGCAAAAAACAACAATTCTGGGTTGGGCCTCAGGTTAATAGGTTAGTCCCAAAAATAATATAAAACTGTATAATAAAGCCCATTAATGTCCAAAACAGAATATAATATAGCATGGATCAATCAAAAATTATAGATACGTTGGAGATGTATCATCGATTCGTGTGGTGGCGGGGTTGGCGGGCGGACTGCTTTTGATTTTTCTATTTTTAAAATATTCCAAAACGGAGAGAAATTGCCATTTAAAACAATTTGGGAGTCGGTTTACTTACCGTACCACATACCTATTCCTTTTCTGAGTGTGAAACATTCTGGAAAGTATCCCTTATTTACTCCTCCGGTGCTATGGTATTAATAATATTTTTCTCAACATTTATGGGAGTACCTAAAATATATATAATATTTGATTCTTTGACCGTTTACCACCTTCGGGTTAGTGCCTTCGGCGTTGTTGATTTTGATGGCACCGGAATGATAGACCTCCTCGATAATGTAAGGACCTTCCCATTTAGAGAGAAGCTTTCCTGCAAAAAAATTTAAACGAGATTTGTATAGAAAAACATGATCACCTACATTAAACTCACATTTTGATCCTTTTGTCATGCCATCTTTTAACCTTTTCTTTAAAGAGCTTGGCATTCTCATGGGCTTGGGTTCTCCATTCATGAAGGGAGCTAATGTCAAATAACCTCTTCTCACCGGCAAGTTTGAAATCATAGTTGAGCTCTTTGATTGCCCAATAAGCCTTATGTTGTAGTTCAAGAGGTAAGTGACATGTTTTTCAATAAACCATTTTATACGGAGACATACCCATAGGGTTCTTATAAGCAGTTCTATAAGCCCATAATGCATAATCAAGGTTCTTAGACCAATTCTTTCTAGATTTATTAATAGTCTTTTGCAAAATCAATTTAATCGCTATATTGCTCAATTCTACTTGACCACTAGACTGAGGATGATATGTAGATGCAGTTCTATGGTTAACATCAGACTTAGCAAGCATCTTACGGAAAGGACCATGAATAAAATGTGAACGACCATCAGTCAACAAATATCTAGGTACTCCAAACCTTGAAAAAATAACTTCTTTAAGCATCTTAATAGGAATGTTATGATCAACACTACTAGTTGGAATATCTTCTACCCACTTAGTGACGTAATCAACAACAACTAAAATATTTGTAAACCCATTAGAGGAAGGAAAATGTCTCATATAATCAAAGCCCCAAACATCAAATGGTTCAATGACAAGTGAATAATTCATAGCCATTTCCTGATGTCTACTAATATTACCAATTCTATGGCATTCATCATAAGACAAGACAAACTTACGAGCATCCTTGAAGAGAGTAGGCCAACAAAAACCGGATTGTAATACCTTGTGTGCAGTTCTATCTCCAGCATGGTGTCCTCCGTAAGCCTCGGAGTGGCACTTTGCGTAGAATCTGTTCCTGTTCATGCTCAGGTACACAATGTCTAATAACACCATCTGCTCCTTCTTTATAAAGGTGTGGGTCATCCCGAAAGTAATGTCTTAAATCATAGAAAAACTTTCTCTTTCGCTAGTATGTGAAACTAGGTGGTATATATTTAGCAACAATGTAGTTAGCATAATCAGCATAGCACGGAGTATTACGAGAAGCATTTATGATAGCTAATTGCTCATCAGGAAAGCTATCATCAATAGACAGTGGGTCATAAATAACATTTTCTAACCTAGACAAGTTGTCTTTAACGGGATTCTCATCTCCCTTTCTATCAATAATATGAAAATCAAATTCTTATAACAAGAGAACCCATCTAATAAGTCTAGGTTCAGCATCTTTCTTTTCCATAAAATATTTAATAGTAGCATGATCAGTGTGAACAGTTACTTTGGAATCAACAATATAAGATATGAACTTATCACAAGCAAAAACGACTGCTAAAAATTCCTTTTCAGTAGTAGCATGATACGTCTCCATCGTATCTACTTTTCTAAACTCTTTTGCCCCATTATTTTCGGCTCTAATTTGCATGATTTGAATGGAACTAACCCGGACTGACGCTGTTTTAAGCATAATTGCCTTGGTGTTATTATTGTGCAGAAATAGAAGTTCTCGGAATGACCTGAAACTTCACGGATAGTATTTTTGGAATAAATAAAAAATATTGGTGAAAGAATCAACCAGAGGGGACCCACCGGCTATCCACATGGGTGGAGGGCACGCCCCCTGCCTTGTGGGTCCCGTGGACCTCCACCGACCTCAACTACAAGTCCATATATTCATGCTCGGGAAGATGGAAAATCAGGGAGAAGCATTCATCCTAAGCTCAAGTACGGCCATGGGAATGGCCGTTGGATCAATTCATGGTTTGCAGGTTTCAAAGAGATATTTGATGCATACGAACGAAATGCTGATATTGAGGACTTTGTATCACATAAGTGTCGTCAATACTATCAACTCACTGATTCATTTGTGCGAAGGTTTATGTTTATATCTCAGCGCAATACTCATACTGTTTTATTTGATCTCTATGATGAATCATATACCAGACCTTGAAGATTTTAATACTGCATATAAAATCCCATAATGGGGCACTCATAGCGAGCCTTGCAAAACTGAGTATAATGATTTCCTTGCTAGCATCACTGTGGGAGAAACTAGAAATATTGCACAACCTACTATGGGGAGCATTCACTTTCCGGACATACATTATTTTGCTCTCTTTATAGGAAGATGCATTAATGGTAAACATGACCATAGCCACCTTTGTGCATCGGATCTTAGTGTCCTCGAGTGTGCAGTGTTGGGTGATAAACGATATAACTTGGGGGCTATAATTGCGAGGAGGTTAATTACATCCTAATGCTAAGGATTGAGATTTATTTGGTGGGATTTATGTCGCCCATTTGGCAAATTATCTTGGGGTACCCATTAGGGGGAATGTCATTGATTTACCACCTGCTTTTCTTGATTATAATGTTATGGTACACTACCAATCTCTTGAGAGGAACAAACAGTCCCTCTAGTACCGACTAATCTTTGACCGGCAGTGTGCTGTCCATATTGGGGCACGCCCCTTGAGGCCGGCCGGCCCCCTCCTCCACTCCTTTATATACGGGGGAGGGGGGCACCCCATGGGACACACAAGTTGATTTCTTAGCTATGTGCGGTGCCCCCCTCCACAGTATGAAGCCCTGCGCCGGTAACGTCATCATCACCGTCCCCACGCCGTCGTGCTGACGGAACTCTCCCTCGGCCTCAGCTAGATCTAGAGTTCGAGGGATGTCACCGAGCTGAACGTGTGCAGATCGCGGAGGTGTCGTGCATTCGGTACTTGATCGGTTGGATCATGAAGACGTTCGACTACATCAACCGCGTTACTTAACCCTTCCGCTTTCGGTCTATGAGGGTACGTGGACACACTCTCCACGCTCGTTGCTATGATTCTCCTAGATAGATCTTGCGTGACCGTAGGATTTTTTTTGAAATACCACGTTCCCCAACAGTTCGCGGCAGCGGCGACAGACAACGAGGGTGACGGGAACGACGGGGAGGGCACCGAGGTTCAAGTCAGTGAACGGGGAGGGCGATGGTGGCGACGTCGAAGACCGCGCGATGATGGCGAAGGCGGCGACACGCACGCGCACGAGAGAGAGAGAGGGAGAGAGAGAGAGAGAGAGAGAGAGAGACTTTTTTCCAAATAATGAGTGGGCTTCGGCAGATGAGGTGTACCGACCAGTGACGGGCAGCAGTAAGCACCCGCCACAGCTAACATCAAGTGGCGGGCGCAGCTTTGGACCCGCCACAGCTACATTCAAGTGGCGGGCTGCCCACATCAACCGCCATGGCTACATTACAAAACGGTCTTTTGTAATAAATAGCAGAAAAACGGGTTCCGAAAGGGATGAAACTTAGCATTATGTCTTCATCTCACCCAAGTAGAGTGTGGTAAAAGGTTAAGAGCGTTATATTAAAAACTTGATTCACCTGGTGTACAAACCAAACACTCTCCCCCCAAAGTCTCAGGGTTTCAAACTAAAACCTCCGCTTGCCACACGAAACTCTTTTCTCTAAATCTTTTGAACTTCAAAGTTTTTTTATGACTAAAACACACCATTCAAAGCCACATGCTCAAAATTTTCCACTTTTCGAGTTGGTCTGCTATATTTGAGTCATTAGCTGATTTATTAGCCACTAAAAATGACAAAATGCTCTTTTGAAACAAATAGCGTCCAAAGAGTTCCGAATTGGACGAACGCACGGTTTCTTCATCTCACCTATGTAGGGCGTGTGGTAAAAACTTGAGAGTGTTACGCCAAAAACTTGATACACCTCGTGTAGAAACCGAAGATTCTCCCAGAATGGCTCGGAGTTTCAAACTGAAATCGACACCTGGCACACACAACTCCTTTTTTAATCTTTTGAATTTCAAACTTTTTCTATGACTAAAACACACCACCAATGTCACATGCTCAAATGGAGTTCAAAGGAGGTCTGAAAGGGATTTTTAGACTTAAAATATGTGTGGCGGGTGGCCGAGAAGTCCCGCCACTGTGAACTCTTGGAAACTTTGAAAAAATTGGTTGCGGGTCACCCAAATATAAACTCTTGAAAACAAAAAAGCGTGTGACCTACTTCATTTAAGATCTTAATCTCAAAAACGAAACCATGTTTTGTCTTAATTTGAGATTTCTTTGTATCTACCTTGTACATCTCTTCGAAAGATAGCTTCTTTAGGACATAAGGTCTTGCATAGCATGGGATGCACTAGTCGAATTATAAAAAACAGAAATTACACGTTAAAGCAAAAAAAATTAAGCCAGGCTTAATTAAGAAGAAATAGGTGTCGCTGAAGTTACATACCGTAAAATATTCCAAGCCCTCCTTAAGCGTGAGGGGGAAGCATCTACCATTTTCCAAATGAGTCGTGTCGCACATACCCCCGTCGTCGGTACAGTCATCGCATTGAGGGATCCTATCATCATCATCCATTTCATGTGTTCATAATTGAAAGATTAGAAATCGATGGCAAATACCAGGAACTCAGCACACAGATCACTATTCAGCACAGGTTGACCTTTGGGTTTGTCGAGTCTCCCTTGAAAAAAACCTCATCTCTGGTGGTGTATATGGCGGGCACTCCCTTTCTGATATTCCGATCGTCGGTGATGGTCGGTCCTCCCTTCTTTCCTGAATGCATTACCAAAAAGTCTAACACATGGGAAAGAAGGAGAAGCGACCCCACGAAATAGTCGGGATTCTTCCTCACTGATTCTTCCTTATTGATACTTTGACCTTATATCACTAAAAAAAGACACATCCGTGACATTTTGGGCCCAATGAATTTTTTTCTGTCATACTTATGACACTTCTATGACAATAATTGTGACAAAACACGGTGTCATCATAGATGTGGTGGGGTCCTACTTCTATGACAAAAAATCACGACAGAAAATGGGCTTTTCGTCCTAGGCGCGCCGGAGACGCAGCTACATGACATTCTTTGGGCCGTCCCTGACGAAAAAAAACCGTGGTAGAAGTGAGGGCGAGGAAAATATCGGGGTGTTCCCGGTTACGGTGGGTGGTCGGGGCCGAGCGATGCGTGTTTCTCTCGTACATGCACGCGCGTGGGTGCGAGGCGTTGGGCTCTAACTGAACCCGAGCGATTGCACTGCAGGCTATACTGAACCCGAGCGATCGATCAATGGCTGTTAACTGAACCCGATCGAGCGATTCCTTCGCTACTACTGCTAATTGAAGCCGATCGATGCTGCCTCTGGATGAACTGTGAGCGTTGCTGGGGGGTTTGGATGAACAGTTCCCAGTGGGGGTGGATGAACAGGACCCCGTGGTGTTGCCTCTAGATGAATAGGATCCGAACGATCGAGCCGGTTGGGGCTGGATGAACAGGACCCCGTTGTCGGTGTCAAAACCGGCAGATCTCGGGTAGGGGGTCCCGAACTGTGCGTTTAGGATTGATGGTAACAGGAGACGGGGGACACGATGTTTACCCAGGTTCGGGACCTCTCAATGGAGGTAATCCCTACTTCCTGCTTGATTGATCATGATGAATATGAGTATTACAAGAGTTGATCTACCACAAGATCGTAATGGCTAAACCCTAGATGTCTAGCCTATGTGAATATGGTCATGAGTATATGTGCGTATATCCCATTCCGGACTATCCCCTCCGGTTTATATAGACAGCGGGGGGATCTAGGGTTTACATGGAGTCGGTTACATAAGAAGGAATCTTCATAATTGGTCACCAAGCTTGCCTTCCACGCCAAGGAGAGTCCAATCCGGACACGCGTATGGTCTTCGGTCTTCATGTCTTCACAGCCCATCAGTCCGACCAATGGATAACGGGCCGGACGCCCGAGTACCCCTTAATCCGGGACTCCCTTAGTAGCCCCTGAACCTGGCTTCAATGACGAGGAGACTGGCACGCAGATTTGTCTTCGCAATTGCAAGGCGGGTTCCCTCCTTCCGAACTCCAGAATAGTCTTCGCATGAAGTAAGTATATCCGGACCTGTGTATATAATTGCAGAGAATATAATATCCCACGAGCCTCACTTGTTGATAACTGTTCACGACATCGTATCATGCCTGCCCGGTTACTATTTCCAACCGTCGGCTAGCGAGCCGCCCCACGTCTCGGGGTGCGGTTTTATTGGCACGTCTCGTCAAGGCAGAGATCGTGTCCCTTTATTTCTGGGATTTTCATTAATGCAGGCATGGGTAACCCAACTGTCCCCTGGGTACAACTCCTTGGTGATAGGTAAGTTTAGACACCCAGTGGGAGACGCCCAGTATTCGGGGCCTTTATATAGAGACCCAGTCTCGTCTTCTTCCCTTGCGCTTGCTCCTTCCTCAACCCCAGCCACCCCAAGTTCCAACCCTCGGGTTCCAAACGCCAGCAGCCTTAATCATGTCCGGGTCCAACCGTTAGGGCCGGTTGGTGGCTTCTTCTGTCATAGAGGAGGATATTGCGAAGCTCCGCGTAGCGAGGTATCTGATCCCGGAAATCCTTCATCGGCTTCCGGCACAAGGGCAAGTTATACCGACCACCAGATCTGGCGAGAGAGTAGTATTTGTATCCCACCTCCTTCGCGGGCTAGGGTTCGCGCTTAACCCCTTCATCCGGGGGATCATGTTCTACTATGGGCTAGATTTTCACGATCTGGCCCCAGACAATATTCTCCTCATCTCGACATTTATCGTCACGTGTGAGGCCTTCCTCCGGACTCCTCCGCACTTTGGTTTGTGGCTCAAGACCTTTGATGTGAGGCCGCAGGTGACAGAGGAGGAGCAGGCAGAGTGCGGCAGCGTCATAATAGGCAAGCTGGCCAGCGCGGTTTGGCCCGAAGGATATTTCGCCAAATCGTTCGACTTATGGCAGCAGGGGTGGTTTTATATCAACGAGCCGCGGGGCTCCAAGTGGACGGCTACACCTGCGTTCTGACCCGATCCTCCAATTCAGCTCGCTTCATGGATCAATAAGGGATTGGACTCGGGATCCGTCAATGAAGTGCGGACTCTGCAAAGTCGCATCCCAAGCCTTACCAAGACGGGCATCGATCTAGTGAACGTCGTTCAAGTAATGCTAGTTCGTCGGATCCTGCAATGTCAGCGGCGGCCTCTCCGTATGAGGGAGTTTAACCCAGAAGGGCGACGGACCCTACATCACTTCTTCGGCACTACGCACGAAGGAATGTGGAAATTATATTTCGGGGAACGAGGGCAATGGCCGGACACCACCGAAGATGTTGGCCTTGACTGCAATCATACGGACACTTCGGTAAGTATTGGATATCCGAGCACCTTCCATTCGAGCATCTCTTAACAAGATACTGAACAATCCGTCCATGTGCAGGACTGGATAAAGAAAGCGGTGCTAATCTCGTGTCTGGCCCCTTCCCGAAGACCCTGCGACCGCCCTGCTGACGAGAATGGTGATTACGACACCGTACCAGGCGTCTGCAGAGGGGGGCGAGAGCAGGGACCCCAGAGGTGATACCCACCCTGAGGATGAATTAAACGCCGCGTTCGGGGAAACCGAAACCCTTTTTCCCAATGGTAAGGGTTCCGAGGGAGCTCTCCATGGCAAGAAGAGGGCCGCTTCCGAAGATCCGGAGGGGAAGCCTTCCAAGAGGGGAAAAATGCCATCGTCGGGCGGCCTGGGCCGGGCGAGCGATGCTGCCGTGGGGCTTGATGACGAGGACGAACCTCGGGGCAAACCGTAAGTGAGGCTGGGGCACTTTAAGCGTACCTCATTCCTTTCCTACTAGTGAAGTAATCATTCGACATATGTGCATCCACGCAGGTTAACGCCTGGTGTTTCTCAATCGTCCTCCTCGTCGGGAGATCTTCTCCCGGAGATGATGTTGAGTGACACGCCTTCTCCGGCCTCATCGCCCAACAGGGGGGATGACACCGAGGTATCGTCCCAAAGGGCTCCTCCCGAACGTCAAGTAATACAAGAAACGAAGAAGGCGTTACCCGAAGGTGGTGCATCTATCACTCGGGGTTCCGGGATCAAGAATGGCATCCCCGAAACGTCCGGTTTACAGCCGGAGACGATTCTGGATGCACGTAAGCGGGTTCCTTCATAGGAATGCCATACTTCGGCGGCGGTTTCCGAAGACCCAGGAGCGCTGAAAATGCTGACGGACATGCTACTACGAGCGTCCATTTCAGAACAGCACCGTACCTTGATGGTTACGGTGGTCAAAAAGGGTTCTATCCGCAAAGAGTGGATTGAACGAGGGCTTCACGAGCCTTCTAAGAGGTTTTGAGGTTTGTGATGTAGTTTTGTCAATTGAATTTTATTGACAGAATGCACCTGTTGTATATGCAGTAGCCCCTGAGGCTCGGATTGTCTTCCGAAGGAAGCGATCGGAGGATCAAAGAGATATGCTCAGGTATTAACCTTGATTTAATTTGAAATATAGGCTGCTTCCCCTCCTGTGGCTGCCCGAAATACGGAAGTAGCCGAACTGCAGCGAAAGCTGGATATTGCGGAGGATGACATTGCATTGATCAATAGGCGTCTTGACAAGTCGCAAGGTATATATTTCGAGCATTCCTTACACCAGTGTGCTTGACGCGAAAAAGAGCTTTATATGAAATGTGCATGAAATGCAGATGGTGCTGCCGCTGTGGAGGCTCTTCGAGCGGAGCTAGTCCGGGCCAAGGAGCGGGCCCGATTTAGTGATGCTGCTACTGACAGGGCATCGACTGAATTAAAGGCCGAACAAGCTGCGCGATGCCAGGGCGAGGAGAAGATATCCACGATGACACTCGCGTTGGGGAGTGCTACTGGCCGCTGTGAATTTCTTGAGAAGGACAATAAAGCCTTAGCGGCTGAACTGGACAAGGCCCGACACGAGACGAGAGAAGCGCGATCAGAATCCAGAGCACTCCGTGAGGAGGTTCGGCAGGTGAAGGAGATAGTGGCTGGAAAGCCTTTTCTGCTGCAGACTAAGTTCGGCAACCCGGACTATGCTCAGCTGAACCAAGTGTGGTGTTCTCCGGACGAGTATTTGGACTTGCCGAAGAGTTCTTCCGATGCAGCGCGGTATTACCAAGCACGAGCTGGATATGCAATGGAGAAGCTTTTTTGGTCACAGTTTGGCACGTCAAAGCGCCCTCTGCTGCTCAATGAACAGATGTCCCAATGGGCCAAACTTCATAGGGTATCTGGCGCTGCCATGAAGGATGTCATAATCCGGGTGTGGCCAACCGAGCCTACGCTGAATAGCTATTTCGGTTTGGTGCAGAAGCTTGTCGATGTGGTGCGGCGAATCGATGCTGCGAAGCGATCGGCGTGCATTGAAGGTGCACGGATGGCCTTTGCCCGAGTCAAGACATTCTGGGGAAAGATGAAGGCCATCGACGTCGCGACGAAGGGTCCGCCCGAAGGCAAGGACCGTCCGGATCTGGGGCGTTATTTTGAAGACGTCCTGGAGGCCGCCCGCTTGATAGAGGGTCAAAGCTCGAAAAACATAATGTTCGAGTGAGGTGTATGATGATTGTAAAAGACAATTTTATAGTTAATCTATTTATGTTTTGCTCGAAAAGCTTGAATTCCTCCTGTGCGGCCGTTATAATCTGAAAGTTTTCCAGTCGTCGGCTTCAGCCCCCTCGTAGGAAGTACGGGGGTGTTCGGAAAAGCATTTAATCACTCTTTATCCAACGTCTTGGTCCATGAAGGAGGTGATAATGCGGCGAACCCGGCAATCGGACTATAAGGCATTCACACTTTCACTTAACCATAGGAGTTTTATGGTCGGGCTACGACATAGCCCCTGGTGTGTATGCGGTGTGTGGTGCCTTACATATTTGATCTGAAAAAGATCCCTTGTGTTACACGGAGAATCGCTAAAGATTCCAGTAAGTCGTCAAGTGTTGACCAGCTCTCGCCGCATCATGACAGTCAGTTTTTGGCTTTCTCTACTGAGGTGCTCATCCGGTTTAGGCCAGGGCACAATCGCAGTAGTTCTCCCTTTACTACCCTAGCCGATAGAGCGGAACGTAGAGTAGCAAGCACAGGAGCGGGGCAACCCAACTATTGACCCAAGACAATGATTCGGAGCTGATGCATATAAGGCCAAACTTGTGACGCCGAAGTATGCTATAGAGATGTTCGGACTTTTACTGGCAACTCATTCGTTCCCATGCCGAGCCCCTGGCAGGGTATGCTGAGGTGCATCTGCAAAGCAGGCGTTGAGGCCGTACTTATTGTTGAAAGAGTATGGAAGATCGGTTCAGATGAGGCTTACTGAGAACAGAGCGACGTGCCAATGATAAATTTATATGTGTGTGTGTGTGTGTCTATATATATATATATATATATATATATATATATATATATATATATATATAAAAGAAACCACGGACCCGGCTATTTGACTTGCTCGGGGTTGGGATCAGAGGAAAAAGGGCATAGTACAGGCTCGGAATAAAGAGTGTGGTCTACAAAAAGTTATTTTGGACCTCCTTGTAGGTTTGTCCGTATTGTGCTTCCACCGATCACTACTAGGGAAAACCCTAGTAGTAGCGCGGGTTTTGAGGCTATCAGCAGCGCGGGCAGCCGCGCTACCAATAAGGCGCTACAGCTAACTGTTAGTACTAGCGCGGTCTGTAACCGCGCTACTACTATGGACTATATCAGCAGCGCGTTTCCGGAACGCGCTACTATTAATTAGTTGTAGCGATTTCCTGGCCCCGCGCTACTGCTATATCTTTCATCATTCCCCCCGGCTTCCTACCCCGTTTCAGCTTCAATAAACAGCAATTTCCAGATACTAGGTACTACTAGATATCAATTTCATAAAGCATTATAGGTACTAGGTAGTACTCCCTCCGTTCCAAATTACTAGTCGTGGTTTTACTTCAAATTTGAACTAAAACCACGACGAGTAACTTGGAACGGAGGGAGTACTAGATAATAATTTCATACATACTCAACATGCATCCTCAAGCAGTACAAGGTGATATCGACGACGATCATCATATGTAGTTCTAGATAATATCGACGACGATCATCATATGTAGTTCTAGATGATATCGACGATGATCATCATCCTCAAGCCTGGACGGTGGGTGTTCCTGATAGTAATTAAAATGGCCTGTCCAACACGAAGATTCTTGCCAACGAGGAATCTCTTCCACTCAACCGAGTTTAAGTGTGTGCGACCGTCTGTGTCCATGCGGTAAGTACAGGTGGTGACGGTGCCCCTTGCGGTAAGGCGTAGTCCCGCTGAGCCTTCTTCATCAGGCTCGATACCACAACTCACAGATAGGTTCTTTGGCAATTTCTGAACAAGAAAAACATATCAATTAATAAATAGCCTAGCACATACTCTTGCAAATATATTTCTATTAAGTCTAGATTT
Organism: Triticum aestivum; assembly: GCF_018294505.1. Classification (NCBI taxonomy): domain Eukaryota; kingdom Viridiplantae; phylum Streptophyta; class Magnoliopsida; order Poales; family Poaceae; genus Triticum; species Triticum aestivum. Next base: position 23,377,346 of record NC_057796.1, read on the forward strand.
CTACACTATCAATAGACACAGTACTACGCATTTGTACTAACTAATCATGAATTCTACTAATAAGTATATATGGATTATCTACACTATTAATAGTTCCTTGGATTCTACACTAATAAGAGCATGTGATCAGAATCTACACTAAAGCATATCATCGACTAGATTCCACAAAGCATATCATTGGACTCTACACTAAGCATATCATCGGATTCACTAAGCATATCATCGAATAATTTGCATTTCTAAGTATAACAATAAAGCACATATATATATCATCAAATTACTACAGGCAATACGTATAACATACCATTTCATGCCGATCGACCATGGTACATGTCAGGCGGGTCACGAGTGGCGCCCCGACAAAGTCATCACGTGGCGGAATTATGTCCCATAGGTTGCACACCTCCTCCTCGCGCAGCCTCATTCTTTGAGCTATGATGGCTTCATGAAGTGGGTTCTCATCATGTTCATCGAGTGGGTCCTCATTATCTTCATCATATTCGTCATCTTCCACCAGGTTGAGATAAATGACAGCCATCTTGGGTCTTTCTGCTCTGAAGGAGAAGCTGATCAACTCACCACCATTAAGACGCATGTGGGCAAGGAAACGGGCCCATCCATCTCCTCCAATCTGTGACATATTGCGTCCTTTCTAGACCTCCATAGTGTACGGCCCCCAGGAGCCTCAAATGTCACAGTGTCTCCTGTCAGCTTGTTGAATTTCAACCTCACAATGCACGGGACGATCTATGTAAAAAAAGCAAAATGACACAATGCAGTAATGCAAACACTGAAAATAAAAATAGTTGTTACATTTCATCTAATTTCTTACCGCCGCATGACGAAAACTCGGCTCGAAGTAGATGCCGAACAACTTGGCAGTTGCAAGGCTGCTGGCGCACCTTGACTTGCACAGTCGACATAGTGGTGGTGGTGGCGCCAGTTTCCGAAAGCAATATGAGCAAAGGATTAACGATTCACTTCACAGGAAAGATAAACAGTAGCATGTGATATTTTTGGTTCTTCCGCGAGAAACAATTTTATGGACAAAGCATTTCGGTGGAACCTATTGCCGAAAAAACTTTTCACAAATATCTACCAAATAAGGGTACCACCTACCAAGACATTTCATCTCATTTGGCCCCTATTGCCTAAGATAATTGATTAAAAAAACAAGTGGCAAATTTAACTAAATTGGCACCTACATTTTGCCAAAAAATAACTTACTACAAAAAAACAAAAGCATCTACCTATCCATGTACAGAAAAAACAACAATAAAATGGTGCATACTAAATCAACTAGCCTACTAAATCCACTAGCATACTAAATCAACTAAATCAAAATGTTCTAAATCAACTAAATCAACTAGCCTACTAAATCAACTAAATCAAGATGTTCTAAATCAACTAAATCAAAATGTTCTAAATCAACTAAATCAACTAGCCTACTAAATCAAAATGTAGCAGGGAGGAGGGGTTGTGGATGGAGGAGGGAGGAGGGAGAAGGAGGGGCGACTCGAGGAGCAAGAAGAGAGTAGGACGGAGGAGGAAGACGGAGTGAGAAGGGGCCAGCCGGCGGCGAGTGGGGGACGGAGGAGGAAGGCGGAGCGAGGAGGGGCCGGCCAGCGGCGACTAGAGGGAGGACGGAGGAGGAGACCGGTACTGAGTCCAGCAAGGAGGAGGAGGTGGCGGCGGCGCAGATCGAAGGAGGGGCGACGGGGGAGGATCGGCGCCGTGGGGGGTTGAGGGGGAGATCGAGTGAGTGTGAGTGTGAGTGGATCGGATAGATCAGAGAGTGGGGGAGATGGAATGGCTTAGCAGTAGCGCGGTATAGCAAAAGGTGCTACTTCTAAATGACCTAGCAGTACCGCCTTTCACAAAGAGCGCGCTACTGCTATGTGTCAGCATGTAAAAATAGACATCAAAAATACATTGATCATGAATGATCTTTTTGTGTACAATCTGATTTGTCAATATCAGTCCTCACCAGTTTAGGAACTGGTGAAGACTCATATTGCGGCCACAAATTCTACACAAAGAGTTCAATGAATACCAAGTGATTGTGAAAGTTTGAGAAGTAACATATTTAAGGTGGTACAAACTCTCTTCACGAAGCGAGGTGGGACTAAATTTTTTAGGAAACTTAGCAGTAGCGGTTATTGTGTAAATGCGCTATTGCTATGGTCCCTAGCTATAGCGCTCTTCATATTAGCGCGCGCTGCTGCTAGAACTAGCCTAGCAGCAGCGTCGTGGCAATTCTAGCGGTAGCGCGTCTTAGAGAGGGCGCGCTACTGATACATTTATTTCAGCAGCGAGGTTTGTGCGCGCACTCTACTGCTAGTTAGCAGCAGTGCCTTATTTTAAAGCGCGCTACTAGTAAGATTCTGTGTATAGGCTTTTCCCTAGTACTGGATGCCCATGGTATCTTGAGTGCGTAGTGATGCGCGCGTGGTGCAAATTTTGCCAGTAGAGTAGGTGGGTGGCGGAAGCCGAACTGCTATTTGCGCTCCGGGAGTGGTCGAACATCGGAGGGAAACTGTTTCTGGTCCCTGGTGTTCTGCTGGCGAGCCGATCCGTCGTCTTTATCGCCTGGTAGCCTCCTCCCCTTGTGATCAGCGTTAAGCTTGCCTGCCTGCTTGAAGACCCAACAGTTTCGGTTGGTATGATTAGCTGGCCTATCAGGGTGACCATGAATCTGACAAGGTCGGTCCAATATCCTGTCAAGGGTGGATGGTCCATCCTGGTTTGCCTTTAGTGGCTTCTTCTGTTGACCGGGCTTCGGATTGTGAAATCTGGCGTTCACCGCTGTGTCGCGTATATTACTGCGACTGTTGTGTTCGGTTCGTCGTGGCTTGCCGTTGCCATCTCGGATTTCGGAAGTGCCCTGGCCGCTGGCGTCGTTGCTTTTACGAGCAAGCCAGTTGTCTTCTCCCGCGCAGAAGAAGGTCATTAGAGCGGTAAGGGCTATCATGTATTTGGGTCCTTCCTGGCCGAGGTGACGCGCTAGCCATTCCTCCCGGACGCTATGTTTGAAGGCCGCAAGGGCTTCTGCGTCCGGACAGTCGATAATTTGGTTCTTTTTGACTAAGAACCTGGTCCAGAGCTCCCTGGCTGACTCGCCGGGCTCCTGGACAATGTGACTTAAGTCATCGGCGTATAATGGCCGGACATATGTTCCCTGGAAGTTGTCTCGAAAGGCGTCTTCCAAATTTTCCCAGTTGCCAATAGAATTTTCTGGCACACTGTTTAGCCAGTACCGAGCTGGCCCTTTAAGCTTGAGAGGTAGGTATTTAATGGCGTGGAGGTCGTTTCCGCGTGCCATGTGAATATGGAGGAGGTAATCCTCGATCCATACAGCGGGATCTGTTGTCCCATCGTATGATTCGATGTTAATGGGTTTAAACCAGTCTGGAAATTCGTGCTCCATTACTTCGTTAGTGAAGCAGAGAGGGTGTGCGGCTCCTCTATGTTGGGCCACACTATGAAGTACCTCCGGTGGGCTCCGTTTACGGTGCTCGGGCCAGGCATGGTTGGCTCTGTAGTGTCCGAATAGGCGACCATCATCGTCGGTCGGGGTATATCTTCGTGATCTGTACATTGATCTTGTGCGTCCTGCTCTACCCTCCGTGTCTTGGTTGATATCGCGAGTGTTCCCCCGAGCTGTTTTGTTTTTGCTTTGACGGCTGGATGGGTTGGTATGGGGCTCTGCTTGGGCTGCTACTTTGTGTGGACCGAACTATGGTCGGCCCGCCACATTGTTCGATGGTGGTATGGGCTCCATCGCCCTGTCGTCGTATTGAGGGAGCCACCTACTCTTGGGGTGGCTTTTGTCTGGGCTACTAAGGCCCTATTCTTCGGCGGCCAAGACCTCGGTCCATCTATCATTGAGTAAATCTTGGCTTGCTTGAAGCTGCAGCTGCTTCTTTCTTAGGCTCCTTGCAGTGGCTATAAGCCGGCGTTTAAAGCGCTCCTGCTCGAGAGGTTCCTTGGGCATGATAAAATCCTCGTTGCCGAGGATTTCCTCTTCCTTGGAGAGTGGGAGATAATTGTTGTCCTCCGAGTCCCCATATGTGGTCTGTTCATCAGGGCTGTCTCGCCCGCCTTCCTGTTCCTCCTGCTCGGATTCTACCTCAACAGGGTCTTCGTTGTCCGGACTATCGTCTTCTCTGGTGCTGGCAGTGTTTTCTCCTGGGCGATGTGACCTAGAGCGCCGGTGTCCGGGCTGTGTACCAGGCGGTTTATCCTTGACCGGATCCTCCTTGTCATCGTCGAGAGCACCATAAGGTGTGTATATCTTACACACGTCATACCAGGAAGTGGTCATCCCGTGTCTAGCGGGTAGTAAGCTCTGGCCTTGGCCCTCATCATCGTCGACACCGTCGATGTCTTCGGAGCGGGGGTCGGGCGTGATGGTTAGGTCTTCAACAGTGGCTATGAAGTGGGTGGCGGGTAGGAAGCAAAATTCTCCATCGTCCGTCGAAAGTTCGAACCGAACATAGTTCGACGACGGGTCGTCTGCCAAGGATAGGTTTTTTAGCAAGTTTAGTATGTCTCCCAGGGTCAAGTGTTGGAAGACATCTGCGGCGCTGAACTTGAAGATCGATAACCGATCGAGTTCGGTATACGTGGGCTCGCAGGGTTCGGAGTTCGACATCGTAGGTGAGTCCGAGGTTACGTTGATGCAGATACTGTATGAAGTGCAATCTGCGTGCGGCTCCAGCGCCGCGGAATCGGTAGCCCCCGTGATGGGGTCAAGCTTCCCATCTTCGGACGACTTGATCTGCTCCGGATTTAAGGCCAGAGATGCTACAGGAGCTATCTCCTGGATGCGGCCCGATGACAGGTTTAAGCCATGTTCATCGGGGCGACAGGAAGCGGTTGCCGCGGTCTCGAATCCGTCGATGAACAAGTCTCCACGGATGTCTTCAACGTAATTCAAGCTTCCGAATCTGACCTGATGGCCAGGGGCGTAGCTGTCGATCTACTCCAGATGGCCAGACGAGTTGGCCCGCAGTACGAAGCCGCAGAATACGAAGATCTGTCCGGGAAGGAAGGTTTCTCCCTGGACAACGTCATTACTGATGATCGAAGGGGCCATCGAGCCCTTTGCCGATTGCACAGTGGAACTCTCAATGAAAGCACCAATGTCGGTGTCAAAAACGGCGGATCTTGGGTAGGGGGTCCCGAACTGTGCGTCTAGGATCGATGGTAACAGGAGACGGGGGACACGATGTTTACCCAGGTTCGGGCCCTCTCTTTGGAGGTAATACCCTACTTCCTGGTTGATTGATCTTGATGAATATGAGTATTACAAGAGTTGATCTAGCACGAGATCGTAATGGCTAAACCCTAGAAGTCTAGCCTATGTGAATATGGTAATGAGTATATGTGTGTATATCCCTTTCCGGACTAACCCCTCCGGTTTATATAGACACCGGCGGGATCTAGGGTTTACATGCAGTTGGTTATATAAGAAGGAATCTTCATGATTGATCGCCAAGCTTGCCTTCCACGCCAAGGAGAGTCCAATCCGGACACGAGTATGGTCTTCGGTATTCATGTCTTCACAGCCCATCAGTCCGGCCCATGGATAACGGGCCGGACGCCCGAGTACCCCTTAATCCGGGACTCCCTCACCCGTGGAGGGCTGGATGAACAGGACCACCCCGTGGAGGGCCGGATGAACAGTAGAAGGTGGAGGGTTGGATGAACAGTAGCCCGTGGAGGGGTGGTTGAACAGTAGCCCGTGGAGAGGGCTGGTTGAACAGTAGCCGGTGGAGTAGCGCGCGGTGGAGGCTGGATGAACAGGAGCCCGTGGATGAACAGTCGAAGGTGGAAGCTGGAGGAGGTTGACGGTGGATGAACAGTAGCCCGTGGAGGCTGGAGGGGGTCGACGGTGGAGATGAACAGTATCCCATGGAGTCCCGTTTTGTGGTACGCCACACCCCTCCCGATGAACAGGACCCCCGTTTCGACGTAGCGCTCCAACACAAGTCCGTTTCCTCCGTTTTGCGGTACGCCACACCCCTGCCAATCAACAGGACCCCCGTTTCGACCGTAGGAGGTCCGTTTCCTCCGTTTTGCGCTACGCCAGACCCCTCCCGATGGACAGGGTCCCGTTACGAACGTGGCCGGTCGAACACAAGGCCGTTTCCTCCGTTCTGCGGTATGCCAGGCCTTGTTTCCATCGGCTCTTCCGTCCAAGCCCTCCCGATGAACACGACGACGCATTCCATTCTGACCCAGCCGGTTGGCTCCCCATGAACACGACGATGACGCTGTTTCTCCGTTCCAACCCAGCCATGTACACGAGCCTTGGCCGTACGTACGCGCGAGTAGGCGTTCGAGACACCGCGCGGCTCTCCTACGACACATGCGCGCCTCTATATCGACCAGTATGTACGTGCACGTTCACGACCAGAATGACAACGCTACGTACGCTTCGACCAGGTGGGTCCCGACTGTCAGGCACTTCCTTGCGTGCGAAGATGTAGCTGGTGGGTCCCAGCAGTCAGGGGGGCGAATCGTTTTTTTTTGCCCGGACGGACTTCCTTGCGTGCGAAGATGTAGCTGGTGGGTCCTAGCAGTCAGGGGGAAACATTTTTTTTGCGAAATACGGTGGCCCGTCTGGTGGGTCCCCGTTGTCAGGTGGAGGAATAATTATTTTGCACGTAATAAGGAGGCACTTCCTTGGTGCCGTCGTCGACCCAGCTGTCAGCCTCTCCACGTACAGTGCACGTCCGATGGAAGCCGTTCCATGACCACGTTGACCACGCCGCGCCGAGAGCACCAGGGCGGTGGACGACGGCGAGGCCTAGGAAGGGGTCGACGCGGAGTCGGGGAAAACGCGGAAGTGGAAACCTGCGGAGAGAGGAGTACGAGGGTTCACTGGTTCGGCTACGGTGTGAGGCTGCCGTCGCCGCGGAATAACAGGGGGTGTGGGTGAGTAGAGGGATGGCCTGGCCAACGGTGGGAGTAGTAGGGGGAGGTGAGGCCTCCGCGGCATCAAAGCCGGCCACGGGAGGCAGGAGCACGCGGCACGACCGGCGCTGCTTTGGGCGGCTGGAGCAAGAAGACCAGAGGTTGAAGAAGCACTACGGCCGTTGGATGGACATCGTACGGTCGCTGCAGCTAGAATCGTTTATATTGACTAAGTTGACAAAGCCCTTGGTACGCGTCAACTTAGTAGGCCCACAGGTCAGCCTCCGAAATGGTGCGCCCCAGATGTCAGGGGGAGGAATCATTTTTTGGGCGGCTGAAGCAAGAATATCCGACATTGAAGAAGAAGCACGACATCCGTTGGATGGACATCCAACGGCCACAGCTGCCAGAACCATGTGTTGTTGACAAAGCCTTGCATACGCTTCAACTTAGTTTTTTTTAGGGGACGCGTCAACTTAGAAGGCCCACAAGTGTGTGGCAGAGAACATATAGCCCATTTGCAATTTGTAAGAATGTACAGCCCATTTTTTAATTCTAATGGAATTTACTACAGCCCATTGAAAGTTTGTTAAAAGTACAACCCATTTTCTAGCTAGGACAATGATTAATAATTTCAACCAACCGCTCAAAACAGAATTAAAAAAAAAATTCCCACATTTTTATCGGATCCGAAATAATTTTATCTGAAATTTCTAGTCAGATTGAATATAATTTCAAAATAAAGTTGTCGTACGTTAAAATCCAACGAAATATTGCGTGCGCAACAAGTAATGAAATTACAATTTTCAAATTCCAAAAATAATATATTTTTCAAAATAATTACGCGTTTGGTGCATTTTTTTATAGTTACTGCCCAGTTATTATAATTACATCCCATTTATTATTTCCTAAAGTCCATTTTATTGATAAGCCTAATGCATACCTCCTAGGAAAGTTTGCAGCCCAGCGGCCTAATAAAGTTGACCCGAATATTGTGTACAACTATCGGCCCAGTTGCATTGCTGATGTTGAAAAAAAAGGCCTGTGTAGTACAGTACAACCTAACATGGCTACTCAGCCCACATTCAGCAACGCCGGAAAGGCCCAAACAAGGCTTCGGTGCAACTTTTTGAAGTCACTGAGCTCAATTAATAACTTAAGAAAAAAGTTAGATTATAGTGGAACCTAATTAAAAGCTGTCACGAGCAAAGAAATAATTCAACGGGTCCCACTTGTGTGTGTGCGCATGTGTGCATGTGCGTGTGTGTGAGAGAGAGAGACCCATCGGTTGATGCTCGTAAATACATCTTTCAGCCATATGCATTGCTGATGCTCAGTAAAAACTCATATAGTTGACACAATCATATAGAACATCATAGCACACTGAACTTGCATACAAAAATTTCACGCAGGCGGCACAATCAGGATGGAAGCAGTGGATCGCTACGGGTAGGGCTATGTTGAAAGCAACGAACTCGTACATAATGATTCATCGTCTTTATTAATGACAGGGAAATATCTTGAATGTTGTGCAAAGAAAACAAACAGACAACACAATAAGTTCTGCTAGCACATTACGTTGACGTACAGCCCTTTCTAAAAGTAGTTCAGCTACATAATTAGAACATGTCACAATCAAATGTACTGGCACATCAGTGCTTCACACCCATAGCTTGGATTTAACTAGTATCTGACAAGATTCAGTTGTTACCTCAAATTAGAGCACATCCAGGTAGCCAGCCCTGCCTCTTCTCCCAAAGAAGCAGTGGCCTCCGCCGCGCGATGGAGTAGGCCCTGTGCCATCCATCATTCCAAGCAACACAGGGAAAGTCTGACTTTGACTCCTGTAATGGACATCGTCGACGAACCCTAGCACCAGCGGCGGCGGCAGGACTTCGATTGATGGATTGACCAGTTCTTTGACATGCACGAACACTCGATATAGGTACATCCCTAACGTGGTCCGCGGCGGCCTTGGTGGGGACGAATGGTACAACCCCGATTCCTGCACTGGTATCTCAACACCAATCACCTTCGGTATGGTGGACGGCTTTTTCATCCATGCCATAACCGTCAGAGCCCAACTGTCTGGAGGAACAAACATACTTACGAGCTCAGCTCCAAGGTCGTTGATAAGCTCATTCATGGACTCGCTGTACCAAGCACGTCGAGGCATGTCGTGGAAGGTAAGCTTTGTTAAAAACTCAAGCTCAGAGGGCACCGAGCCCCATCCTTGGTGCCACCAATCAAAGCTCACCAGCGCGCCATCGCAGAACAAACGCCGGGAAGATTCGAACATGCGACTGCAGTCGAATGTTGTCCAGAACCTGACGAAGAAATCAGCCGGTGGCGGACAGACTTCGACGAGCAAGTCACTTATTTGGATGCCGTGCGCAATGCCAAGAGCTTTGACAAGGTCGTCCGGCGAGACAGGAGGCCGGTCGTCGTTGATGGTTACCATCAGCACTTTGCCGGCAAACTGTTCGTCAAGCGCCGCCAAGCCAATGTTGAGCGACAGCATGGAGCGACCAAAGGCAGGACGGACCTCAGGATCTCCAGCTCGGAGATCCGCGTTGACCGGCGACATGATAGTGTGATTGAGTACAGGGAGTACAGGAGGGGGATTTGGGGGAACTGGAGTAGGAATCGAGATTCCAGAGGTGGGCGAGGGGCAGGAGATTGGGGATGAAAAGGTAGCTTGAATTTCGAACACGCGCCAATATGCTCTCGGCGCGCAAGCGCACAAAAACACCGGTGGCGCCCACATGTCGGCCTAAGAGTCCTTATTCTTTCTTTTTTTGGAGAGCCTGGCCTTTTTTTTTAGATCTTTTGAGAGCCCGGCCTGAGAGTCATAATTGACATGTTTGGCATTGCGTTACTACTCGGCCCATATTCAACGACACCTCACTGGCCCAAACAAGTGTACATCCTCGAAAAGACACTGAGCTCAAATTAGATAACTTGAAAAAAGGAGATACACTCTGAACACTGGAGAATGGTGATGCCCTCATTTAGCCCACCAGTAGTTTGAGACAATAAACAGTTCGAAACAACGATGTATACAACATTTAAACACTGACTAGTGACTACTACTGACACAAACAGCAAGACATGATAGTTCATAAGAAGTCTTGCTACACCACCAAAACGCACCCATCTGCAGCGCTCAGACTCTCGTGATCCAGACGAGAATGACATTCTAAACAGAGGCAACTATTACATAGTAAGAGTGACATAGACGAGGATGACCAAATGACAAGGAATATGCATAACAAAAGAAAGAACTACCCATCCAGAACAAGCAGCAAAGACAACAAAGTCATTCGAAGAGATGATCCAACACCATCATAATTTGCAGCCCCGTTTCAGCGACCAATGATTCGGAGACACAAGTACTCCACCCTTTCGACGAAACAGCCCAATTACCTATCAACCTGAAGGCTTGAACCACATCACTGCCTGTCGTAATTGAGACATCCAAGGATCAAAGTTAATCCGGATGCCTTTGTCATTCTCACCTTCTTTTGGCTGCAGGCTGTATCGTTGACAATCAGGGGAGTTTGCTCCCGAACTCCTAGGGCTCGCCGTGTAGACACAGTTTTCCATAGCAAACAGAGCCTCTCTGCCATCAAGGTCCTTGCCAACGGTGATCTCCTGGTTAATCGGATAATTGAGTCCGAGAAACAGAGAGTGTGAACCAAGGCTGTTTACCCGCCTCCAACTAAAAAATCCTGAAGGCCCCAACAAGCTGGTATCCTGCTCATAGACGTAACAGCCACTGTCCGGATACTCACGTATTTCACGGTGCTTGTATACAGTGGGGTTTTTGCAATATAACTTTTCCGGCTCATGTGTCCGAATGATCATCAGTCTTTTGCCGTCGTCTGATCGAGCGAGGAACCAGTTGTGCTTCCCTGTTTTTGGCAAAGGTGGTGTGATTACAAAGGGCAGTAACTGTAGGGACACTGCATCATATCAAAAAGGACAGGCATTGTTAATGTAAGATCAGCATTGTTCAGAGTATGAGTAGGATAATGCAAGAAACAGCATTGATATGTCCCTGTTGGAACTGGGAGGAAAATACAGGGAAATGTATACTGGGTTCGAAAATATAGAAGTGCCATGCATGGTTATACTCATGTTATCTCGCAATCGATTCTTCACAGGAAACTACCATGTCATGCATGTTATGGAATCATGTTCTGTCCTCACAAACAAATTCTTCAAGGTAACTAACAGACCATGCATTGTTATATACTCGTGTTCTGTGGGCAAAAATTTTGTGAGGATATTATTCTAGCCATTGATTGCTGAAGGGCGAATATAGGTATGTACACATGGTAAGCATTACAGGATTTCACTACTTCCAAATATAGAGTTCTCCATATGCACATTTACTTCCCTAATGTATGGTTAGATGAAACCAACAGTGTGGTGCATGTTTCTACATCATGAAAATGAGGAAACTAACATGGCCATTGATACACACTCATATTTAGTAGTAGTATATAGATTACTGTAAAATAAGGAGAATATCCATATATTCCTAACCGTTTGATTATTCAGGGGTACAAATTGGCTGTAATGACATGATCACAATCGCATGAATTAACTCATTCCAAATATAGCTGATTTACGGCGTCTCTAATACATTGCCATAGTTCTACTCAAATTCTGCTCAAACAGGGATATGCCAATCATCACAAAAAGTTCAAACAGTGTCATGGCGTCATCATTAACATGAGAGGAAACAACTTACACGCGCCGTCCCAGCAATACGTGGTGCCATCTGCTTTGTCGATCGCGTAGATGATGCCATTGTGTTCAATAGCATCACAGAAGTGTGTATCAGCTTTGACGATGATCCACTGCGAGCTGAGTTGTCTCCAGCTAAAGAAGGCACCGGCGTAAAGATAGGCGAGTCCGCGGTCGAACAAGGCAATTAGCTTGAAGTCTGCATAATTCGCATGTCGTGTGGGCACTTGGCAGATTACAATCTTCTGCAAAACAAGGTCCGTCCAACTGACGTGGTAATCTAGATGACTAGGACCGCGATGGTAAAACTCTATATAATCCAACGGAGGAAGGATAATCTCATGGGAGGTCTGGAAGTTCACGAGCACCAACTTTTTACCTTCTTCTCTGAAGGCAGCCATCCAGTGGGAGTTCATGTCGACCCAGTACATACCTGCCAAGATGTTTCGGGCGATGGTGATTGGATCGAAGTCGAGGGAAATGATGTACGGCGACCCACTACATACCTGAGAAGTTTCGGCTAATGGAGATCGGATTGAAGTCGAGGGCATCATGTACGCCTCCGTATCATGGTGAGCCAATCTCGCAAGACCAGATAGCAGCAAGCAGGGTGTCTTGAAAAGCTTTGGCTTCACTTTGATGATGGCCGTGTGCATGCCCCTCGAGCATGCAGCCAGCCGCAGGGCGCTCAACATATCCATACACGAACAGCAGAGGTCGAGGATGTCACTGGGGAGATTGCTCCAATCGCGGCTCATATGGATCCTGCACAGTTCGCGTTCGGCCATGGTGGAGTTTGGAAGGTGGGGTTTTGGGGGGCTTGATTTATGGGGGAGAAGGCTGTCGGTGCTGGAGCGGCTAGCGAGGGAATAGTGGTACTGGGGAAGGCGAGCGAGGCAAGGGTATGCGGGGGCACAGTGAGATAATGAAGAGTGACCTCAGGATCTCCGGTGAGACGGAGATGGAGATGGAGTGGTGCTAGGGGAGAGGGAGACGAGGCGAGGCATGCTATACAGCGGCGGTGACAGTGACTACACGGTGCACAAGGTGAGGCTGACTTTGGTAACCCGGACACGCCACCTGGACTGGTGTCACCTCAGGCGCAGGGTCTTGTCACTTCACTGTGAGGACCGGATGAATAATAGTATTATGACCATCAAGTGTAGCACAGTTGTATTACTACTAGTAGGAGTAGTAGGAACATGAGTACACTCCCGTGCTAGCATGCCTCTGGGTTCACTTCATCCTCCAGCTATCATCCATATTGCGAGCAGAACCAGATTCTCGTGCATGCGGAAGCGCGAAGAAGGACTTTTCTTTTTTGAGGATAACCGCATATTCCTTAACTGTAGTAGGAACATGAGTAGTACCCCCTCCGCTCCTCTTTTGTCTGCGCATAATTTTTTTCAGTATTTCTCTAATTAGTCTGCGTATATACCCTTTTGCATGCGCCCATTTCCCTCCATGCCCCACATTCATAGCATTAATTAGCGTACGCATGAGCAGCTGCAGCCAGACTCCAGCCAATAAGCTGCAACATGCAAGTCGGCCATTCTGTGCGCGTGGGAGAGAGAAAAGGCAACCGAAGAGCCCGTCCAATCCATTGCATGCAGCAGTCAAACCACCGCAGCTCTCCTCATGCATGCTCATAACTTCTCCCATTTACTTCTCCATCGGGAACCGATTTTCCTTGGCTTTTTCACTACTCCTTGATCTTCATTTGCATCCAAACCACACTGCATTCACATTGTTTTAACCTCTTCACATCCTCCTGGAGTAATTCTGAAGCCCCTATATATAATCATCTTCTTTAGTTAGACTAGCCATCTAATCCTAATTCTCCAACCATAGCCCTCCGGTCCAGCGGTTCCAAATGGAGAAAGAGATCGAGATGCAGGTTTTTAGCGTCCAACATGACCTCATCGAAGGCTCGTTGAGCATAGTTGCCACAGTCACCGACCACCCAAGGGTTGTTCGGAAGTGGATCAACAATGTATCCAACTCCCTCCAAAAGGTGGAGATGAATGTCATCGGTCTCGACGCAGAGTACACGGAGCGTGCCACTGGGAAGATCCAACGCGCCGCTGTCCTTCAGCTGTGCCTCGAAGATGATGTTTTGGTGTACCACATCATACACGCGGCCTCCATACCAGGTGAGCTTCATGATTTCTTGTCTCGGGAGGACATATACTTCTGTGGGGCAGCCATCGCAGGGGACAAACAAAAGTTGGAGCCGTACAACCTTGATTTCAAAAGCATCGCTGACCTACAGACCAGAATAAAAATTCTTGTAGAAGATTGTGATAAACCGACACCATCCCTATTCGACGTAGCAAATTTTGTGCTAGGAACAAATCTTCAGAAGGGTGACGAGACGCTGGCATTAAGGTTGTCTGGATGGGAGAATTATCCCTTGAAGTACGAGCGGATAAAATATGCTGCCCTCGATGCCCGTGTGAGTTTCAAGATAGCTGCAAGGTCCAGAGAGCTTGTTGCGAAGCCGTCTCCCACGGAAAATGAGAAGAAGAAGAAGAAGAATAAGAAGAAGAAGAAGGAGAAGAAGAAGAAGAAGATGCTCCACCAGCAGCAAGGCATTATGGATGGTTGAACTATTTCCTCTCTTGTAAAAAAAAATATTCCCTCTCTATGTATATTGATATAGATGGACTATTTCGATGGTGTGCATGTCTTTGGAACAAGTAGTAGCGTGGGTCCACTTGACTATAAGGAACTATTTATCCGCCTAGCTTTCTCTACTACTCCTTCAGTTGATCGGTGTGCAATGCATGTGTCCGTAGACATGACAGCTTGTCCATGGAAGTTCAACTACGGCAACCATCATGTTTCATCCACTCCCACTCGTGATTCCCACGATGCCGCTCCAACCCACGACACAACGTCCCCCGACGTGCGCCTCACCCGTCTCGGCCGCACCGCCTCTCTGCCTTTGTGTGCATGACAGTGGGGCACCTTAAATGCAGCGAGCATCAAGTTTCTACCACAGCCACACGCGATTCCCACGACGCCGCACGAACCCATGACACCACACTTCCCCTGACCTGCGGCTCACCCCTCTTGGCCCCACTGCCCCTCTAAATTAGAATTTGAAACTTATAAAACGAAATGATTCAAAACAAGTAAACTGGGAGAGAGGGAGTATATCATAGGATGTGTCCCATACGAAACAAGTCCCCTGGTTAGTCACCGCGAAGATGCGGTTAGAAAGGAGCACGGCGTCTTCATACTCGTACGGCAACAAATCGGCCGCAGACAGCATGGTCCACCTTTGACCGCCATGTGCAATGTTCGTGCTATCTTATCCAATCTCACCGTGGTTCTATCGTACCAATTCATTCGGTGGCCCGTTGCATGGCTGGTCCCAATGTTGGAAAAAGGTTCTACAGGAACAGTGTCACCGTTGTAAATGTAGTGCAAATTGATGTTGGTACCCTCCCGTACATATGCAAGCCAATCTCCACTCGCACCGAGCCTAACCTGTGAAACAGTGGGCAGGGGGAGAATTAGGAAATGGACACGGAAGTAGTCTTTAGAATGCATTTACTACGTGGTCAAACTCATCTTACCTGCTCATCGGAGGAAATCCGAGTGCCCCTCAGCGTCGGCATCTCAAGGGGCGTCAACTTGCAACTACGGCCACGCCGCGCTGGAGAGCCCCCAAGGAAACATCCTCGTGCGTTCCACGAAACATCAAGATGCATTTGTATGAGTAGCTTATCTTGTGAGAGAAAAGGATGAACGAGGGAAGGCCTCAAGAGATAGAGATAGACACTACTACTACCAATGTGCGGGCCCGTGCGTTGCAATGGATCCAAAGTAGTAGAATAATACTTGTTCACATACTTGAAATATAAACACTCTAGTTTTGATATACATGTGTCAGCAGACATGACAGCTTGTCCATGGAAGTTGAACCACAACGACCATCACGTTTCTTGTTTCTACCACTGCCACACCCACACGTGATTCCCACGATGCCGCTTCAACCCTACCTGTAAGCACGACGTCCCCCGACGTGGACATGGATCCTCTGACGTGGCTATCACTGCCTTACCCTGCCTTTCCTTCGCTGACTGGTGGGACCCACACTTGCGGGTTCCACATGTCAGTGATAGAATGGTAGGATTGTTCACGTCAGGGTATCCTCATCCCCCCGACGTGCGTCTCATCCCTCTCGGGCCCACCGCTCCTCTGCCTTTGGGTGCATGACATGCGGGCCAGCTGAACTTTCTACCACAGCCACACCCGATTGGACGCAGTTTGCCTGCTCCGCTGCTGTGCTCCGATCCGTACTCCCGCACCATCGAATTTTCATCCAGCGGCTATGACACATTTCGTCCCGGGCATCAATCCTCAGCTGGAGTACTTCTGTACTACAGGTAGTACCCGCCGGTGTGGCCATCTATGCCTCGTAACGCCCCGACGCCCAGCTGTGGCACCCTCGCCATGGCCACGCCACCACCGGCCGGTTCATCTCGAACGAGTGAGTCGCGAACCACAACACCACCATGAGAATGACATGTGGGCCAGCCGCATTTAAGGTCTACATGTCATTGACTCATAGGTCGGGCACTAAGCCACTGAAGTTCGGTCCCGTGGGCCCCGAGAGGGAAATGTAACTCCTGCGGCAGGCCTTGTGGTGCTCCCGCAGTACGAGCTCGTGCCAAACCCGGAATTTGTTTCTTACTACTACCAACTACTAGTAAGGTACACGTGCATTGCACGCATGAGATTCTGGTGATTTGTGCATTATGCTTCTACATGTGGAGTCTTCTAGATTCTACATGTGGCAAAATCTCGTGGAATGTAGATGATATCCAACGGCCAGTAGTGCTCGGATTTGCCATCTTTGTACCGTCGGATTGGCTTCATCCAACGACCAACTTTCAAAGTTATGGTTTGGTTTGCAGCCTAAGGTTGCTACGCCTAAGTTTAGGCGTGCCACAAGTGTGTTTGGTTGCGTTCTCGTCTCAGCATAGTTGTTCCCTCTTCATGCATGCTCAACTCAACACCCCTCTTCATGTATGCTCTCTCCATGCATGCTTCTAGTGTATTTGTGCTAATCTAGTGTGGACTCATGCACCCTCCAAACACTCTACCAAACACCCAAAAATGGGTCGAGAAGGGAACTCTTGGGATCATGCACCCTTCATACACCCTACCAAACACACCAGGCATGTGTTTGGTTCATTGCCATACTTGTGGCTTGCCACACTTTTCTAGCTACATGGTCCACATGTCATAGACTCAACTTCTTGCCAAATCTTGCCACACTTGTGGTGGCCATTTTGTTAGCCACATTTTTTGTGGCAGACACACTTTGCCTAAGCTTAGTTGTGGCAAAGTTAGTCATGAATGAAGTTCAACCATGGAATCTTCTAGATTCTACATGTGGCAGAATCTGGTGGAATGTAGATGATATCCAACGGCCAGTAGTGCTCGGATTTGCCATCTTTGTACCGTCGGATTGGCTTCATCCAACGACCAACTTTCAAAGTTATTCACACACTATATAGGGGGTATAGATATAGATGTGCCGACCCGTTGCAATGGATCCAAAGTATATCTGTTTAGTGGAGTGCACTCTAAACACATTATCTATTTATTTTTCTCTAACCTTTCTTAGCCATGCAACCAAGACACATAAGCTTCATGGGTGCCCCCCACATCATATTATTCATACTACGTTGACTGAAAAAAAAGATAAATCACCCAAAACAAGATATTCCCGTTTTTGTTCCTACGATGTTGTGTCGTGCACGTACCTACTAGTTGTATAGTGGTAGTACTAGTTGTATAGTACAAACTTGGTACTAGTAGGAGTAGAGTAGTACGGAATGCTCATACTCTATCAACGAGCCCCATCTGACACCAAATTTCTTGGCTTCCGTGCTACAGCTAGATCTTCCCCTCGTTTCTGTTTTCCAACCCGGCGGCGGGCGGGGTGCGGTTTGCCAATAGTCGGTTTGCTCAACGGCAGTCCCACATGAAAGTGAAAATGCTAGGCAACACGCCTTCCCTAAGTTATGTGTCGTGCCGGCCGGGCCGTGGGGTACTCCCGATTCCCGGGCGTGTGTGGGGGAAGTGCGACGCGAACGCGGCAGGCCTTTTCCTTTTACTAGCAATGTGCCCGTGTGTTGCGACAGATGCAAAGTAGTAGAATAGTAGTACTTGTTCACAAACTTCAAAGAAATGACTCTTGTTTTGATATACTCCTAATATATTACTCCCTCCGTTCCGAAACATTTGTCTTTTTAGAGATTTCAAATGGACTATCACATACGGATTATATAGACATATTTTGAAGTGTAGATTCACTCATTTTGCTCCGTATATAGTCACTTATTGAAATATCTAGAAAGACAAATATTTAGGAGCGGAGGGAGTACTTTTCACTCAAAACATATTTCTCAGGCTGTTTTGATGAGGTGAGGGAGGGATGTGGTTGCTTTCAAGATAATAAGGGGTTTTCTGCAAATTGAAGCAGAGAAGTGGGCTATTGCTGCAAAAATGCCACAACTTACCTCACAGCCGTTAGATGCAGATCTAATGGTCAGAAACGACGGATGGCAGACACACCACCATCACCAACTGAGTCTTTTATAGGAGTATATATTTCTCAGGCTGTTTTGATGAGGTGAGGGAGGGATGTGGTTGCTTTCAAGATAATAAGGGGTTTTCTACAAATTGGAGCAGAGAAGTGGGCTATTGTTGCAAAAATGCCACAACTTACCTCACAGCCGTTAGATGCAGATCTAATGGTCAGAAACGACGGATGGCAGACACACCACCATCACCAACTAAGTCTTTTATAGGAGTAGGAGTAGAGAAACATGTATAAATTGTAACATTTTTGTTCTGCTCCTTGGCACGATCGATAGATAGAAATAACGATTGGAAACGCAAGGGAGGGCTATTTCCGCCAGATAAGCAGGGTACGTAGTAGCTAGGTTGGCGCATCGTCAGTTTGGTCACACGCGGTCCGACATGTTCTAGTGTTTCTAGCAAGATGCCCGCGCGTTGCACGAAGTTGATGGAAAAGGTAAGCACAACTTATAAATTGACGGATGGAGTACTAGTTACAGTGATGCATATAATTAAACAAAGGGATCGCACATGTCGATATTGACTGGAACGAGAATGCAACAACACAATAAAAATTAAGGCCATGATGATGATGCGATCGCAGTGGTGGTTACAAAAGGCAAGAAGAAAGATGCATCCATCAACATACCACCTCCTCCTCCTCAACTTAGTGCGCCGGGCCACCGACCGACGGCTAAGGAGCGGTGGCTTTTGTGGCGAGGTCGAGGTGCTTCTCAGCAAAGGCATCCAAGGCTTCCAGCCGGTTGAGGAAGGCCAACGTCATAGCGTCCTCACTGGCCTTGTAGATATCTGTGTACACGATTTGCTCGTACACGTGGATGTGTAGGTCGACGAATTCTTGCAGGCCGAGGCATATCGCGGCGAGCGCGACCTCCAGGTGGACATTCCTCGTGGCGTCGGCGGGCAGTCGCAGGGCCACCAGTGCTTGAAAGAGGTTCCGGCCATGGAGGCCAACTAGGGTGGCAGACAATGAGGAGCCCAGGCGCACGGGCTGGAGGAGTACGGCGATGTCGTCCGCGAGCTTCTTGAGGACGGTGAACTTGTTGGTGGTGGCAACGATCATCTGGTGCAACTGAGAGTCGTAGTTGGCGTCGACCACGGCCATCCACCAGCCGGTCTCCAACACCGTCTGGAGACGATCCTCGGTGCCATGCCGCAGGCCGACGTCGTGGACCATCTGGCACAGCCGCTGGCCGCTCGCGCGCATCGTCGCCATGGGTCTGGAGTGAGCTCTTTTGCGCTTAGTGTAGGTGCTTAGGCAAATGCTTAAGTGCATACGATGTGGTAGATGCATTGGAATGGACGGCGCCTTTATATGAGGGCAAACTGTGTTGCTTTCACATCATGTAGCCTCTTTTCCCGGTCCTCCTCCCATTACTTCCCTCATGCATTAATTGAAGGAGGATGCATTGTCCGTTCAACATTTCGGGAACCGCTACTCTCTCACTCGTCTGCATTAAATCCGTATCGGGAACTACGCCGCCCGCTTCACTCCCGGCTGAACACGCCTCCTCGCCTCCATCAAACCCCTCCGTTAAACCCGCATGCAAACCGAGAAACCTACTCCGGCCACACGTCCGTTCATGAGCGGGCCGGAATTAAACGCAACACCAGCCAAGCTCCTCCCGTCGGCTCTCAGTTTAAACGAGGCCAGACGCCGGTCAAGCTCCTACCGTCCGCCCTCTATTTACACAAGGCCAGACAGACAGTGGGCAAGAATCGCACCCCTCCGCCGCTCCCCCATCTCCTCGTTCACCATTTTCTCTACTCTTCTGATGGCTTCCGAGGAGCCGTTCTCCGGCATATTACCCTGCTGGGTGGCCCGCCGAGCCCTCCGGATACGGGCGAGGCCGCTCGGTGCTTCACCAACCTTACTTGGCCCGACGGAGCCAGTTGCCGTAAGCAGGCGCGTGGTTCAGCAACTCGCCGCTCCAGTTCAGCTCGATGAGGAGTGGTGAGTTTCTCCATGCCGGCACGGCGGCGAGCACACCGGTACGGGCGTCGTCGCTGTCGCGTCGTACCGCGCCACCAGTGTCTGCGGTGCCGCGCCTCCCGTGTCTGTGGGCGCGCCTCCCGTGCCTGCGGCAGCGCCATGCAGGCAGAGACAGAAGTCGGGTGCGTGGAGAGCGACGAGTCGGCGGCCAGCTTCTCTGTGTCAGCCGCCATCATCGAGGAGAAGTAGAACACGGGAGGCCGCCGCCACTTCGGTCCCATGAAGGCCACCGCCGAGGCGATGACGCGCATTCAGCTGGTTTCTTTGCTTCTTCGTCTCTTCCGAGGACCTTCGTCGACCCCGCAAAGTGTCCGCCGGACATGAGGAAGACAAAGGGATTCGCGGGCGGCCATTTAGATTATGTACTCCCTCTCCAGCTGGCGGGAAATTTTTGTTCTAAGAACGGATTAATTGTATGTATCTATAATTAAAATAAGTCTAGATACATCCATTTCTAGGACAAGTATTTCCGGACGGAGGGAGTATTAATTATACCAAGAGAGCCGGATTGGCACCGTTTAGTCCATGTAAATGTAATGAAATCCATCATGTTTATATGAAGATCTGGCCTTTTTATACGAAATCCTTCATGCTTATATGAAATCAGTCCGTGTTTGCACGAAATTCATCTGGTTGGTTAGAGTTGTGAAAATGTATGCCGCTGGCATTTGATGTCGTCCTCCGCGGAAGGAAGTGAGAGGAAATTTGCCGGCTGCCGTTGGAGATGCTCTTATGCTGGAAATAATAGAGTAACATCCAATCCATTTGAGTTAATTGCACTAGTCATCAACCCGTGCACCTGCACGGGCTAGTCATTTTTGGATCATCTAAATACTTTTGAGTATTAAATATAATGTTGATTAAAGAATATTTTTGAGTACTTCTTTTACTAATAGATCATTTTTCAAACGGTATAGATCATTTTTCAAACTTCTTAACCTGCAGACTGCTCTGAAGTCTGAACTGTCCAATTCGTAACTGAGAGAGATTACAGTAGGGCTGCAGAACAGAGAGGCAGAAGCAGCGCCATAGTGATGCCTGAATTATTGGCCGCTCTCATTGTTAGTCTTGGGATGAGAACCTGATGCCTGGTAGATCAACACATCGGTGCACTGACGGTGGAATAGGCGAACGGCAGCCGCTGGACACCATAAAGAAACTGAAAAGGGCTTGAGGAGGAGACATGGATGTGTTTTTGCTTTGCGTCAAGGCCGCAGGGAAGCATTTGTGATTTCGGAAAACTGCCATCAAACGGCTTGTATTTTCTCATGAACTAACATCTGACGGCTCTCTTTGTTTTCAGATCTGTTTATCCTAGGACTAATTTAGAGTCTGGAAAGGAGCCTCCAATTATAAAGATCATAACTTAAATTTAGGCATCAAATTGTACTAACATAATTATAGAATCTAGTATTATCAAAATTCTTGAGCACATTCATTAAACTGGGGAACAGAAAAAATACGCTCGGCAATTCAAACAGGATGGAGCAAGGTTAAGCTGTTAGGCATGTTTTTCAAAATATATTTTATGAAGTGTATAAATTGATAAAGGAGCATGGGTGCATTTTATATGAATCAGCAGGCTGCATGGAGTTTTTTTAGAGCACCTCGAGTCCTTTGTACCATCTGTTAGTTTATATTCATATATATGATCAAGGAAACGGCATATGTGCATAGCATAAATGAAAAGGTTAACTTGTGTACTCATGATAAGTAAACTTAATAAACAGAGTATATGTTGAAAATCTAATCCCGGACTATATATATGCAGCCTGCATCACACTGGGGCATCATATATATCATGAAAATCTAAAAAAAGGATAATAGTAGAGTAACTATTACCTATGCTGGATTTTCACATCGTTACCTATGGTACAATCGAGTGATGACCAGAGATGATGTGCTAAGAATAGATCAGAGACAGGGTGCAAATAATACAATGCATCCGTAATACTTCTTGTAATATTAATCCCTTTATTGTTGCAGACGTCCATAGCATAGCCTCCTTCTGAATTCAGAGTGGACTCCCAACTGTCACAATTCCACTAAAAGTATAGATGGTGGTTCTGCTAAAAACGTGGGCAAAAGGTAAAACAATAGAAACTGAATTCCTGTAACAACAGAAATATATAAATGTGCAAGACGGTAGAAGAAGGAAAACTCCTTATAACTGAAAGTTGCTTGTAGCATTCCATATATATGAGAGAGAAGGAGAACCCAAACATCAAAAACTATGAAGCTGACTACTATTACACATTGCTGCTGACTACTCAACACCGGGTGAGGTGATGTGTCCATCCTCCACACCAGACGCCACCGGCCGGCAGCTTCAGACATGATGACCTCCTTGCTCTAGTACTTAATTAGCATGCAATGGCGCATCCTTCTTTGCCTGCATCTCCTTAATTTTCTTTCGAAAAACTGCAGAGGCACTCATCTTCCTGTATGATAAAACTTTCATTCATATTTAACTGGTGTCCTCTACCTGAAGGACCTGCCGCTATTCATGATACTGGTAATAGGAGGAGGGCGTGCATGTGGTTTCTTCACCGATGTGAGGAGGTCTGGAGCTAGAAGAGTCCGCCATAGTTCTTTTGACAACCATGGTGTCATCAGTCTGCCGTACTTGCCTGACTTTTCAACCATCGCCAACAATTGCAGCTATCTGATCCGATTCAGAGAGCCATGGATGCACCTCCTCCTCCACTGTATCATGCATCGTGCATTGCGGTTTGACCGGGCATGATAGATGAAGAAATTGTAAGAATCTCCTAATCAGCCCCCATCAACCCAGATGGTTTGCAGCGAACGCATCATGGTTGGGGATGGATTACAGATTCGAGTGAAGAGGATCGGGGAGAAGTTGGCTTGATATTGCCAACACATCATGGCTGGGGCTGGATTGCAGATCTGGGGGGAGGCGATTGGGGAGAGTTTGGCTCGATGACTGGGGCTGGATTGCAGAGGAAAACTTTTTTTTGTAATAAAGAGGTATGCACGTGGGACATCGGGGTAGGACTCTTGAGGGACATCATCGTATGGTTGTAGATAACTAATCATGAGATCCGACGGACAATTAGATTAGGTGTTGAGGATTAACGTAGAGGCTCGTATGATGTCGATAAGTAAATACTAGTCGTCAACCCGTGCTGCTGCGCGGGTTAGTTTTTTTTTTTTAAATTCGTAAATACTGGAAGCTACTATTAGAATTTGCAACATAGTACTTTGGTTAGAGCGTGCTCAACCAAATTTGCCCTTTTATTGTTCCTTTATCCTTAAGTACCTTGATTGTCGATATGATCAATACACCAACTAAAGTTAGTAAATCATGGATTCCAACTGAACATATGTAATTTTGATTCAATTATAAGCTAAATGTGTGGAACACGATCATTGTTAAATTGGGAAGTAAACACTGTGACAATGACGAATTGCCAGCCTCCATTTATGTCAAGACATCGCAAACTGTGCCATGACAACCATGTGTTTTCCTATTTCCAACTTATCTGGTTCGTGTGAGGCTGTAATATTGGGAGTTTAGACATGGTGTACATGAGATATATGAGCTTTACCATTGTTAATCAACTCAGATGACTCTTGCACCAGAACTTAAAATGTGATGTGAATATAAATGTCAAATATATAATGAAGCTTCATCTAAGTGTGAACATATTATAATGACCAAGCCAACAAACATGATACGTTAATCGGGTCGTACAACACATTGGAAAATGAGCACAATAAATGTGACTATTATTTGTAACTATATTCGTGCGTGCATACCAGTCTGGATGATACAGTAGAAGCATGTCTGCCTTATCTTCTTTATTGCTACTGAGGAAAGGAAATATGTGTAGCAGTCTCCATTGGCTTCTCAAGTTGAGAATTATGATGATGCTTTACACAGATGCATTCTTGTTCATCATGTAGTATTGTCTTTGTTGTGTCCGTTGATTGGCCCACACCGATAAATTTCCATCTAAATTTTGCACGCAGACACTTCTAATGAAAAGAAATAGTAGAATGGAGAAAGCAGTTAGAATGTTATTATATTATTGCAAACTCCTTTTCTGGGTGGAGTGATCGGGGACTCCAAACTATAGAAAATAGTACACTAAAGTTAATTAAGACTAAGCAGAATGTAAATGTCAGTTAACCCTATGAACCATTGCTGGCCAACTACGACTACATCATTATTGGTTTACCCTTACAATCTGCTCTATGACAGTTTTCAGTTTTCACTGTCTCTAGCAAAGGGCGCATTTGACTGACCATAACCGTAAAACTTATAGAGATTAGACCATTTGAAAAAAAATGAACCCATAGATTTACTCACAGATATATCTGTCTTGGAAGTAGAAGGAACGGATAAATACCTGTATATAGAAGGTAGATCTGTGAGATGGATAAAGCATAAAAAATGTCGTTCACAGGTAAGAAAAATTATATTAAGCATCTCTTGCAATTCGTTCAGATATAGGAAAAGCTATTAAGTATCCCAAAAGGGTTTAGAAAAAAAGATGTAAAAGAGATCCTCAATGTCTATATTATAAAACATCAAGGTCACTATGTACGTGGTAAAATGTATTGCGTCAGCCCTTGGTTGTTCCTAGGATTAAAAAAAATATGGGAAGCATCACAATATATAGAAGTAATTTGGATCATAAGAAAAGAAGTAATTTCGTATCCTGGACGGACGAACATATATTGAATAGCAGTTCTATTGACTTAATTATACCTGGACAATAGGCTGTAGAAACATTTTTTTCTCACCACGGATAGAAGTTCTGCAGAATCTGGATTTGTACAACTATATAGTTGGCGATCATCTAAAAGCTTTATCATCTATTTATGAAGCTGAAGGTTGCTCATCTAAGTTCCACTGGGTGATATTCTGGAGCGGACAATTTTATGTGCCTAGGAGGATCATACGTGGTGCGAGAACCAACCTTTAGGAGTAAAATCTGTTGTATAAAAGAAAGCAAAATGAACCACAAATTCGAGACGCCACAAATATTATAGATATTATGATTGTTGCTGAATGGATCACCATTATCTATCTTCATAAACCAAGATGCCTCCTTTCCATCTCTGATCTGCACAAATGATATTAGTAAGACAGAAGGTTTGACTAATTATCTATCAGTGAAATTATCAAAATCTGGAATATTCTTTGATTCATCGGGCTGACTACTTTTTTTTCATAACACCAACTTAGTTAACCATAATTTTTCACATTTATTGGAAATAACTCTATACGGATTTTCTTTTACTTCATCCATATTGGCGAATATATGAGAGTATAACTGAAGATATATAAATATCCTAAAAGGCTCCTAGTAACTCATCAAATACTAATCTACACAGCTTGGCAACTCTTTTTGAGAGAAGTGCATGTTCTGGAAACTCGATGACATGACTAAGCATCAGCAAGAAATAAGAGAAATCATTGGTCTACTTTTCTATGATGGCTCAATTCTAAAAACATTAGATGAGTATATAAAACATGGAAAAGGTAAAAGAAACAATTAAGTAATTGATTAAACATTAGCTATACCACTTGTACGGGAGTACCTATAAAATATGCATTGGTGCCATTTTCTGTTAAAGTATAGAATTGATGGAAGACACTGGTAGAAAAAAGGCCTTTAGTCCCGGTTCGCAAAGGTTTTTAGTCCCGGCTATGCAACCGGGACTAAATATGCGCGACTAAAGACCCCCCCCCCCTTAGTCGCGCCTCTTACGAACCGGGACTAAAGGCTTTAGTCCCGGTTCTCGTGGCTAACCGGGACTAAAGGCCTCCTCCGCATGTTTAGGGTTTTAGCCCCCCTAAACCTGGTTTTTTTGCGAATTTTTTTTATTTTTTTTATTTTCAGATTTCTGAATTATTTTAACCTCTAATCTCTAATCACCACTCCTCATCACTGCTCAATTTATCCTCTAATCTCTAATCACCCCTCATCATTCCAAATCATCGAACTTCCCGGATGGTCACCCATCCTCTCACTACTCCAGCCTGAGCACGCTTAACTTCCGGGTTCTATTCTCCTCGTTTCCAAGTCTGCACTTGTTGTTTTCCTGACAATAGTAGGATGTCAATTCTATTAACCCTCAAGAATTTAGCTTGAGCACGAAGTGACACATTTCACTGTTTGAGTTTGAAACTATTGTTTTAAAAAACAATAATTATTTAGTAACACTAATATTTCTGGAATAATTAGTTTGACCATTGTTTGACCACTGTTTGACCACTGTTTGACCAGATTTGACCAAAGTTTTAAAAAAACTGAAATAATTATTTAGTAACACTAATATTTTAGAATAATTAGTTTGACCATTGTTTGACCACAGTTTGACCATAATTTGAAATTTTTTGAATTTTTTTGCCTCTCCAGATCTTAAAAGCCCTGTATATTTTTTTCTATTAGGTTCTTGAGGATTTTGAAAATGCTTAACGGAGTTCCCCCGGTTAAATTCGGATGTAACTTTTCAAGTAGATGATTTTTCATATAAAAAACTTTTTCATCCGAGTTCGTATGCAAAAGTTATGCCCATTTTAAGAAATTCCAGAGAGATTTTGCAAATAAAGTCGAAATTCATATTTGTTAATTTTCCCAACAACTAGACCACATATCACATGGGAAACTTATTTTATTTTATTCAGCCTGAGGACCTTTAGTCCCGGTTGGCAGGTCCCGGTTGGCCAGGCCAACCGGGACTAAAGCCCCTCCCGTCCGCCAGCTGTCGACCGAGCGCGCTGGGCCCAGATAGTTGGTCGCGGGTCTCCTCCCGAACCGCGACTAAAGACCCCTTTGGTCGCGGTTCGATTATTTTGGGGACTAATGGGGGCGTATGGAAGCCTCTTTTTCTACTAGTGAGAACTCAAGATATAAAGTTGTGGGTGTAAGAGGAACAATTAGTGAAGGATCATATAGACAATATATGAGCCAAAATTATCTAAAACAGATAATTTAAGTATACAAAACTACTTTTTTCTGCTGAGTGGGCATAGGATCGATCAGTGATGAATTTTAATTGTGTCTGTTGGTCTGAGTAGGTGAACAGCAATTCACCGCTAGTCTTTAGCAAGAGGTTAACTTGAGCATCACTTTTCGATCTCCGGTGTTGCTTCCAACAAATACTGCTAGGGTGAGACAATATAATCTTGACCTCTTGAATACATAGACGCTCCAGTTCTGTGAATAGTACTATTAAAAAAATATCCATCGGAAGAGAGAATAGTTTGCGCTTCTAAGATACACAAATCCTACTGGATCATTGGGTGATCATAATTGAAAGAACAGATCCGTGAACGCCAACATGTAGTTTTTTCTTTTAAGAAAGAAAGAGAAGTAGACTGGACAAACCATGTAATACTCCGAAACGACTTATCCACTTTCCAACAAAATTGGAGGAGGTACTTGAGTTTGTGCCAAAGTACGTTCCAATAGTTTGTGAATTGAATCCCTTAATTGGATGGCACATCACCTACAAATCTCACCCGTCCTAGTAATATGTATCTAGACAGGTCGGCAACCCATGGATGCACATCATCAAAATTTCAGAAAACTAAAAACCTAGGTTGTACTTGCTGATTAGAGACCAAGTCTCAAATTCCAAGATGGAAAACATAAAAATCTTGAAGAACATAATGCCTAATCTTTCCTTGTTCCTTGCATACATGCAATCTGCCACCATAGTTCCTCGATTCTGCAGCTTCCTTAACTTTGGAGCTTCACCAACAATGGCGGCTAGGCGATCTGAAACAAACTGCCTTCGATGCACCACCTTCTCCAATGTATCGTCCATCGTGAATTGTTGTTTGGTCTAAGCATGAGAGCTGAGATTGGAGAGTCCTCCTCAGGCAAGATTGACTGCTGCAGCGTTGATGCAAAGGTTTCATAGGACGGGACAGCAGCAGGAACACCGGAGCGCAGAGGAGGAGGAGGAGCGCTTGGGGAGGTACGATGGCGCATCGTTTCCTAGGGTGGGAAGGATCAGCGGAGGAATTAGTTAACCATGCATGGAGAGATTTTTTAGGGAGATATTTTCTGCATCCCGTGAAAGAGTTTTATTAGGGTCTTCACACGTGGGAGAGCTTTTTTATGGTAGTTTTTTTTTTCTCGACGGAAGCATTACGTGAAACGGTTTACTAAAAGGGTCCATGTGGGGTAACTTGTGAGGACTCTAATATATCTCATCTGACGGCTATAAATGTGTAATATGAAGATCAGATGGACAAAATTCTAAGTTTTTAAGGATTAACGTGGAGCCTCGATTAGTGCTTCTGATTAGTAAATATATAAGATAAGATGTATGATTGTCCCTCTATAAAAAGTTAATTGCATGTACAGTGTACACGCGACTTGGCAGGGTGGCTACAGCTTCGTACAGAAAGTTAAAAAGAAACAAGTCCATCCTTAATCTTGTATTCTAAGTACTCTATGGGTTCCACTGTCAGCACAGTACCGAAAGAAGTATATATTAAATAAGTAATATATAAAATAAAAAATCTAAAGTTAAAGACAGAATTCGAACTCATGGCATCGCGTTGCGAGCATCCGGGGCTAACTAGTCCAACACATTTTTGTTGTAGACCATGCTGGAGATATATCTCCATGTCTACTCTTATACTCCATCCGTTGCTAAATATTTGTCCTTTTCAAATTTCAAATGGACTATCACATACGGATGTGTATGTAGACATATTTTTGAGTGTAGATTCACTCATTTTGCTCCATATGTAGTCACTTGTTGAAATCTCTAAAAAGACAAATATTTAGGAACGGAGGGAGTAGAAAACAGAGTTGGTGATGATGGTGTGCGTGCCATCCTGCAATATAGGCCGTCGGATTTATATCTAACGGATAGGAAGAAAACTATGGCAATTTTGCAAAAATATACCCACACCCCTCTCCGAGTTCGCAAATACGGCCTTCCCTCGTTCATCATTTTCTCTCACAAGATAAACTACTCATACAAATTCATCTTGATGTTCCGTGCAACACACGGGCATCTAGCTAGTTTCTTTTAAAATAGTTACTGCGATAATTGGGTTGAAGTGATATATTTTATGTCTGCCCCGAATGATTTCAAATTCACTAGTAGTAACAAATAAAAGGTTGCCTTGTTAATTAACAGAAAACAGGGTGAAAACTATCACATGAGGCCAGTACAAACGAGGCACACTGGGTTCAACGTCATCGTCACTACAGCTGTGCGCGTGCGAGAAGTCTACATATCGAGGGGGCTACTGAGCGAGGCACAGACACACAATGTTCGAGAGAGAAACCAATTGACAGATTACGATCAGATCGAGTTGTCACCCTTCTGCTGTCATTCTTGGGGAGGGGGGAGGGGAGGGAGAGAAAGACGTATCGAGAGTGTGCGCGGTAGGCACAGAGGCACAACTAGCTAGTGTGTGTGTATGTGTGTGTGTTTGAAAGAGCAGTAGATAGATTACTATCAAGATCGAGGTGCCGCCCTACTCCTTCGGTGTCGGGTAGTGTGTGTGCGTGTGTGTGTGTTTGAGAGAGAAGCCAGTCGATAGATTAGTATCAAGATCGAGGTGTCACCCTACTCCTTCGGTGTTGGGAAGTGTGTGTGTGTGGTTGTGTGGGTGTGGGTGTGTGTGTGGGGGGGGGGGCAGTGACACTTACATATCCCTACTCTTATAAAAAACAGAGTTGGTGATGATGGTGTTTCTGCCATCCTGCAATATAGGCCATCCGATTTATACCCGAATAGGATGGAAACTGTGGCAATTTTGCAAAAAGATACCAACACCCCTCTACGCATTTGTAGATAAGGCATTCCCTCGTTCATCCTTTTCTCCCACAAGATAAAATACTCATACAAATGCATCTTGATGTTCGGTGCAACGCATGGGCATCTTGCTAGTAGGGAGAAGGAGTTTGTGTGACACATATCTAGCTATATTAAGGGATAGGTAGATAGCTTTTGTGCGAGGAATATTTAAAGCATCACGAAGATAAACAAAATTGTGTGCATGCAAGTGCCGGAAAAATGAAGCGAGAAACAATGTGTGCGCGCGCGTGTGTGTGAGAGAGAGAGGGAGAGAGAGATATATATAGAAAGAGAGAGAGAGCGAAATCTCAAAACAAAAGGTGCTCTGCTGGAATCCCATTGTATGTATTCATATGGTTCCGGAACTCGAGTTAACCTTAGGCATATGTGTGAGAGACATTATTATACTTTGAGACATTAGTGGCTGTGGGTGGGCGGAATTAAAGGGGTGGGCGTGTTCGACAGAGAGAGCGTGTGTGTTTCTGTGTGAGAGACTTGTAGGACGGGGTAGAAAGACGAATTCTAACCTTGACGGGGGGAGAGAAATACACGAAGTGCGCCTGTGTAGTTCCGATGCCCACAGGGAAATGAGATATGTATGCGTGTGAGAGAGATTGCACAATTTATTCACGTATCACTATCTAGCGATCGTGGACGTGCCTCGCTTGAACATAAATCAATATCTACTTCGTATCGTGGCTAAAGGTACAATATCGATTCAACGCTATAAAGATTGGACACTCACATATCACATTGTTTTCTATTTAAATAAACATTTTCAGTTGTGCATGCCAAAGTTACAGTGATGTTTCTTCAAACAACCAATGTAGATATGATATACATGCACCATTGTTACTCTTGCATTCAAAATCATTAGTCTTGAATGATTTAAGGTTCTATTATGAAGTAATATATGTAATATTCATATATGAATTCAACGGGTACGCAATTTATGAAATGGAGGCTATGTAATCATATGAGGTAACACTTTTAAGTAGCGGACTACAATATCCATTTCCTTTTGTGCGCCTCTACACTAACACGTCAATGCATTATGTTTAAAGTAAATAACCAATTGCACTAAATTATCTATTTACACCAGAAATACATAGGCTGAGCGTTTGATCCTTTTTTTGTGAATGCGCCACTACACCCGTACATTGGCCGCACCCGTGTGAACGTCCAAGTTATCGGCGCATCATCCTGAGTTATTGTCTTTTTTTCTGGGGTGGACTTCACACCAGTTATTAACTGTTGACGCGTGCCCCGTGTACACAGTCTCGCATGACCTTCCTGCTAGCACGGTCCAAAATTAGTTGAAACTGGATACGAACGATCCCGCGGGCGGCAAAATCTCCCGCCTCCTTCTAAAATTTCCGCCACCTTAGTCTTTAGCATGCGAAATTTCCCTTTTGTCCCTTTGTGCACGGAGACCAACAGTTACAATACCGCCCTCATCTACATAATAGGTCGGGGCTGCTTTGGTAACTTTCGGTTCCCCCCACTACACGGCACCCCCATTTCCTCTTCCCCTCATGCAAAAACGACTAACTCCACAGCACCAGTGCATCTCACAACACGCCGTCCGTACTTCATCGGCCTTTCTCCCCTCCCCTCTCGAAACCCTAGACTGCTCATCCACCAGCGTACCAGAGCCCATTCACTACCAGCGGCGTCCACCTCGCCGGATCTGCTTCTGCGGCCGCATCTACCCCTCCCACCTCCTCCCTAGAAACAAGTAGACTGCTCATCCACCACTGTACCACAACCCATTCAGTGTCGGCCTTGTCCACGCCGCCGCATCTGCTTCACCGGTACTCTCGTCAACCATAGTGCATCTGCAGCGGCTCATTCGTACTCCCCACCGGAGACGCTTCGTCCACAACCCCCGGAGCCGCCCCACCGACGCCCCCGTCAACGGCCTTTGATCCTCTTCGCTGACACCTTCCTCAACCCTACCGGAGCCGCTTCGCCAACACCATCGTCAACCCCACCAGAGTAGCTTCGCCTATACCATTTTCAACCCTACCGGGGCCGCTTTGCCAACTCACAAGTCCACGGCCTCAGGTCCGCTTCCTCGCACCCTCATCCAACCTACCGGAGCAGCTTCTGACGCCCCGTCCACGGCCGCAGATCCGCATCGTCGACACCATCCTTAACCCAACCACCGGAGCAGCTTCACCGACGCCCTCGTCCACGGCCACAGATCCGCTTCGCCCACACCGTAGTCCACCCTACCGGAGCCGATCCACAAACACCCTACTCGACGGTTCTAGATCCCCTTACTGGACCCCGACAGCCAGCGCAGCGTCATCACCCTTGACGTTTCTAACCTGATTCCCACCGTCTGGAAAGATGCCAAGCACCCGCCACGGCCTAGGTACTTGTCACCTTTAAACCCGTCCAGCATCACCTGCCCGATGTACTTCAAATATACTAACAGGTCGTTGTTACCTGTTATGCAGCTGGCAAAAACTATAAGGACGATGTTTCTTCTCCATCTAACAGCTTGGCCAACCAAGATCCTGGACCGAGGCATTGCTATGATCTTGTAAGCGTGTCTCTCTCTCTCTTGTATTGTTCTGTGCCTGCCAGCATGCTTTGCTAGGATTTTCGACCAGTAATCCCTTTGTGCAGACAATGATTTCTACTACTGGCTGCTAAATTAGATATGTACATGTCATACATGATACTACCTCGTTCCTTCATTCCTAAATATAAGTCTTTCTAGAGATTCCACTATATGCTACATACAGAGCAAAATGAGTGAATCTACACTCAAAAATGCATCTATATGCATCTGTATGTGGTCCATACTGGAATCTCTACATAGACATATATTTAGGAACAGAGGCAGTACATTACACAAAATCGTAGGTGGCATGTAGGAAATCCAGTACACTACATTAGGCTCCCTTAGAGTGCCTGCTAGTCCGGCACACATAGTCATGGCTAGTTTATGCTACGCACACAATCATTAATTGGTGGTTTAAATATGCGCAAGGGATATGCAATGTATTATCATGTAGAGATGTCTGAAATTAGCCGTGTCAACTTGCAGATAGGGTTACACAATGAAAAAGTACAAGATGTATGTGGCAATTTCATGGAACATCGCAAAAAAAGGAGAGCCAGCGATGAGCCTATAGAGTGTGCTATGGTACGTCACTCCTCCATTGCAATCATCGTGACATGTTATTTGTATGTCAGTTCTATTGGCCAAGTTTCTTAGGGACAGTTATTACGAGTTATCCTAAGAAAATAAGCACATGTGAATATAATCTCCATGTAATAAGCCAACCAGTTCTTTTCATTGCGTTTTCACCTTATCTTTGGTATGATTAGTGAAAAGTCTAGATTGCATTATATTTTTTCATTTTGCTGCCCATATGAAAATTCATTTGACTTGCAAACATCACAAATTGAACCCAGTGCAGTGATATGTCTCCGTCGTATCTATTTTTACAAACACTTTTGCCCTTGTTTTGGGCTCTAACTTGCATGATTTGAATGGAACTAACTCGGACTGACGCTGTTTTCAGCAGAATTGCCATGGTATTATTATTGTGTAGAAACAAAAGTTCTCGGAATGACCTGAAAATCAACGGAGATTATTTTTGGAAAATATAAAAAATACTGGCAAAAGAAGCTAGGCCAGGGGGCCCACACCCTTTGCACGAGGGTGGGGGCGCACCTGCCACCCCCCCGGGCGAGCCCCCCTGCCTCGTGGGCCCCCTGGAGCTCCACCAATCTCAACTCCAACTCTATATATTCGTGTTCGGGGAGAAAAAAATCAGAGAAAAAGATTCATCTCTTTTTACAGTACGGAGCCGCCGCCAAGCCCTAAACTCTCTCGGGAGGGCTGATGTGGAGTCCGTTCGGAGCTCCAGAGAGGGGAATCCGCCGCCGTCGTCATCATCAACCATCCTCCGTCACCAATTTCATGATGCTCACCGCCGTGCGTGAGTAATTCCATCGTAGGCTTGCTGGACGGTGATGGGTTGGATGAGATTTATCATGTAATCGAGTTAGTTTAGTTAGGGTTTGATCCCTAGTATCCACTATGTTCTGAGATTGATGTTGCTATGACTTTTCTATGCTTAATGCTTGTCACTACGGGCCGAGTGCCATGATTTCAGACCTGAACTTATTATGTTTTCATGAATATATGTGAGTTCTTGATCCTATCTTGCAAGTCTATAGTCACCTACTATGTGTTATGATCCGGCAACCCTGAAGTGACAATAATCGGGACCAATCCCGGTGATGACCGTAGTTTGAGGAGTTCATTTATTCAGTATGTGTTAATGCTTTGGTCCGGTACTCTTAGTTTCCATTAGGAGGCCTTAATATCCATTAGTTTCCATTAGGACCCCGCTGCCACGGGAGGGTAGGATAAAAGATGTCATGCAAGTTCTTTTCCATAAGCACGTATGACTATATTTGGAATACATGCCTACATTACATTGATGAATTGGAGCTAGTTATGTGTCACCCTATGTTATGACTGCTACATGATGAACCGCATCCAGCATAATTCTCCATCGCCGATCCAATGCCTACGAGCTTTTCACATATTGTTCTTCGCTTATTTACTTTTCCTTTGCTACTGTTACAGTCACTACAAAACCCAAAAAATATTACTTTTGCTATCGTTACCGTTACTTCCATATTACTTTGCTACTAAATACTTTGCTGCAGATACTAAGTTATCCAGGTGTGGTTGAATTGACAACTCAACTGCTAATACTTGAGAATATTCTTTGGATCCCCTTGTGTCGAATCAATAAATTTGGGTTGAATACTCTACCCTCGAAAACTGTTGCGATCCCCTATACTTGTGGGTTATCAAGACTATTTTCTGGCGCCGTTGCCGGGGAGCATAGCTATATTCTTTGAATCACTTGGGATTTTATCTGTTGGTCATTATGAGGAACTTGAAAGGCGAGAAAACCAAAATTTATCCCTCAACTACGAGGGGAGGTAAGGAACTACCATCTGTTTTGAGTAAGCTTGCGACACCTAAACCTGCTTCTCCTATTAATTCTGATATGTCGCATGTTATTGATGATGCCACTTCTACTATGCATGATACTACTTCTATGCTTTATACTACTGTGCCACTTGGTGAATTTCTGGATGAACAACTTGCTAGGGCTAGAGAGAATGAAATAATTGAAACTGATAATATTGCTGAAAGTGATGATGAAGATTCTCCCCCTAGATATGAATTGCCTGTTGTGCCTGAGGGTTATGTTATTTATGAAAAAATGGCTAGAGACTTTCTTGCTTGCAATGATAGAAGCGATCTTAAGAAATTATTAGCTAAGCTGAAACAAAAATCTCTGAATGCTAGAATGAAATATGATCCTGCTTATGCTACTTCACCTATTTTTGTTACTGATAAGGATTATGAATTCTCTGTCGACCTTGATAAAATTACTTTGGTTGATTTTGATCCTTTCTATGGCTATGAATCTGAAACTGTTGTGGCACATCTTACTAAATTAAATGATATAGCTACCCTGTTCACTAATGATGAGAAAACTCGCTACTATATATCCTTAAAATATTTCCGTTCTCATTAAAGGGTGATGCTAAAATATGGTTTAATTCTATTGATCCTGGTTGTGTGCGTAGTCTCCAGGATATGATTTATTACTTCTCTGCTAAATATTTCCCTGCTCATAAGAAACAAGCTGCTTTAAGGGAAATATATAATTTTGTGCAAATTGAAGAAGAGAGTCTCCCACAAGCTTGGGGGAGGCTTCTCCAATTACTTAATGCTTTGCCTGATCATCCTCTCAAGAAAAATGAAATACATGATATCTTTTATAATGGACTAACCGATGCTTCCAGAGACCACCTGGATAGTTGTGCTGGTTCTGTTTACAGGAAAACAGCACCAGATGAAGCTGAAATTCTATTGAATAATAAGTTTGACTAATGAAAACAACTGGACACTTCCTGAACCAACTCCTAAGCCAACTCCGAAGAAAAGGGGTGTTCTATTTCTCAGTCCTGAAGATATGCAAGAGGCAAAGAAATCTATGAAAGAAAAGGGTATTAAAGATGAAGATGTTAAGAATTTACCTCCTATTGAAGAAATACATGGTCTTAATTTACCGCCTGTTGAAGAAATATATGATCTTAATTCATCATCTATTGAAGAAACTCATGGTCTTGATAACCAGACACAGGTAGTAAAGGTAAATTCTCTGTATAGATATGATAAAGCTGAAATCCCTCCTACTAAGTTTGCTAGCCAATGCCTAGATGAGTTTGATAATTTTATGGTTAAGCAAGAAGACTCCAATGCTTATTCTGGTAGAGAATTAAAACGCAATGCTTATATGATTGAACGCTTGAGTAATTATATGTCTAGAGTTAAAGGTGAACTTAAACTCATTCGTAAACATGCTTCTATGGTTACCACCCAAGTAGAACAAGTACTTAAAGCTCAGAATGATTTGCTAAATGAATTGAATAGTAAGGATAATGATTTTGCTGTTTGAGTGGCTACTAGAACTGGTAAAATGAGTCAGAACCTTTGTATCCTGAAGGCCATCCTAAGAGAATTGAGCAAGATTCTCAGAGAAATAATGTAGATGCACCTAGTCCTTCTAAAAAGAAGAAAAGGAAAAATGATAGGACTTTGCATGCTTCTAGTGAACCTATTGCTGAAACACCTGAGAATCCAAATGATATTTCTATTGCTGATGTTGAAACACAATCTGGTAATGAACATGAACCTAGTGATAATATTAATAATGATGTTCATGTTGATGCTCAACCTAGCAATGATAATGATATAGAAATTGAACCTACTGTTGAGCTTGATAACCCAGAATCAAAGAATCAATGTTATGATAAGAGATACCTTGTTGCTAGGAAACACGGTAAAGAAAGAGAACCATGGGTTCAGAAACCCATGCCTTTTCCTCCCAAACCATCCAAGAAATGATTAGACCTATCTTTTTGCGTATGCGTTTAACTGATATGCTCAAAATGAATCCCTATGCTAAGTATATGAAAGATATTATTACAAATAAAAGAAAGATACCGGAAGCTGAAATTTCCACCATGCTTGCTAATTATACTTTTAAGGGTGGAATACCAAAGAAACTTGGAGATCCAGGAGTACCAACTATACCATGCTCCATTAAAAGAAACTATGTTAGAACTGCTTTATGTGATCTTGGAGCCAAAGTTTTAAAAACTGAAATAATTATTTAGTAACACTAATATTCTAGAATAATTAGTTTGACCATTGTTTGACCACAGTTTGACCATAATTTGAAATTTTTTGAATTTTTTTGCCTCTCCAGATCTTAAAAGCCCGTATCTTTTTTTCTGTTAGGTTTTTGAGTATTTTGAAAATGTTTAACGGGGTTCCCCCGATTAAATTCGGATGTAACTTTTCGAGTAGATGATTTTTCATATAAAAAACTTTTTCATCCGAGTTCGTATGCAAAAGTTATGCCCATTTTAAGAAATTCCAGAGAGATTTTGCAACTAAAGTCGAAATTCATATTTGTTAATTTTCCCAACAACTAGACCACATATCACATGGGAAACTTATTTTTTTTTTATTTTTTTTACATTTCCATCATTTTCTTTTGTTTTTTCTAAAACTAAAAAGGCGATGGGGGGGGGGGGGTAGAGTTTGAAAATGAGGCCTCAAATCCCATTAGTCGCGGTTGGCCAGACCAACCGGGACTAAAGGTCTAACCTTCAGTCGCGGTTGGTCTGGCCAACCGCGACTAAAGCCCCTCCCGTCCGCCAGCTGTCGACCGAGCGCGCTGGGCCCAGATAGTTGGTCGCGGGTCTCCTCCCGAACCGCGACTAAAGACCCCTTTGGTCGTGGTTCGATTATTTTGGGGACTAATGGGGGCGTATGGAAGCCTCTTTTTCTACTAGTGAGAACTCAAGATATAAAGTTGTGGGTGTAAGAGGAACAATTAGTGAAGGATCATATAGACAATATATGAGCCAAAATTATCTAAAACAGATAATTTAAGTATACAAAACTACTTTTTTCTGCTGAGTGGGCATAGGATCGATCAGTGATGAATTTTAATTGTGTCTGTTGGTCTGAGTAGGTGAACAGCAATTCACCGCTAGTCTTTAGCAAGAGGTTAACTTGAGCATCACTTTTCGATCTCCGGTGTTGCTTCCAACAAATACTGCTAGGGTGAGACAATATAATCTTGACCTCTTGAATACATAGACGCTCCAGTTCTGTGAATAGTACTATTAAAAAATATCCATCGGAAGAGAGAATAGTTTGCGCTTCTAAGATACACAAATCCTACTGGATCATTGGGTGATCATAATTGAAAGAACAGATCCGTGAACGCCAACATGTAGTTTTTTCTTTTAAGAAAGAAACAGAAGTAGACTGGACAAACCATGTAATACTCCGAAACGACTTATCCACTTTCCAACAAAATTGGAGGAGGTACTTGAGTTTGTGCCAAAGTACGTTCCAATAGTTTGTGAATTGAATCCCTTAATTGGATGGCACATCACCTACAAATCTCACCCGTCCTAGTAATATGTATCTAGACAGGTCGGCAACCCATGGATGCACATCATCAAAATTTCAGAAAACTAAAAACCTAGGTTGTACTTGCTGATTAGAGACCAAGTCTCAAATTCCAAGATGGAAAACATAAAAATCTTGAAGAACATAATGCCTAATCTTTCCTTGTTCCTTGCATACATGCAATCTGCCACCATAGTTCCTCGATTCTGCAGCTTCCTTAACTTTGGAGCTTCACCAACAATGGCGGCTAGGCGATCTGAAACAAACTGCCTTCGATGCACCACCTTCTCCAATGTATCGTCCATCGTGAATTGTTGTTTGGTCTAAGCATGAGAGCTGAGATTGGAGAGTCCTCCTCAGGCAAGATTGACTGCTGCAGCGTTGATGCAAAGGTTTCATAGGACGGGACAGCAGCAGGAACACCGGAGCGCAGAGGAGGAGGAGGAGCGCTTGGGGAGGTACGATGGCGCATCGTTTCCTAGGGTGGGAAGGATCAGCGGAGGAATTAGTTAACCATGCATGGAGAGATTTTTTAGGGAGATATTTTCTGCATCCCGTGAAAGAGTTTTATTAGGGTCTTCACACGTGGGAGAGCTTTTTTATGGTAGTTTTTTTTTCTCGACGGAAGCATTACGTGAAACGGTTTACTAAAAGGGTCCATGTGGGGTAACTTGTGAGGACTCTAATATATCTCATCTGACGGCTATAAATGTGTAATATGAAGATCAGATGGACAAAATTCTAAGTTTTTAAGGATTAACGTGGAGCCTCGATTAGTGCTTCTGATTAGTAAATATATAAGATAAGATGTATGATTGTCCCTCTATAAAAAGTTAATTGCATGTACAGTGTACACGCGACTTGGCAGGGTGGCTACAGCTTCGTACAGAAAGTTAAAAAGAAACAAGTCCATCCTTAATCTTGTATTCTAAGTACTCTATGGGTTCCACTGTCAGCACAGTACCGAAAGAAGTATATATTAAATAAGTAATATATAAAATAAAAAATCTAAAGTTAAAGACAGAATTCGAACTCATGGCATCGCGTTGCGAGCATCCGGGGCTAACTAGTCCAACACATTTTTGTTGTAGACCATGCTGGAGATATATCTCCATGTCTACTCTTATACTCCATCCGTTGCTAAATATTTGTCCTTTTCAAATTTCAAATGGACTATCACATACGGATGTGTATGTAGACATATTTTTGAGTGTAGATTCACTCATTTTGCTCCATATGTAGTCACTTGTTGAAATCTCTAAAAAGACAAATATTTAGGAACGGAGGGAGTAGAAAACAGAGTTGGTGATGATGGTGTGCGTGCCATCCTGCAATATAGGCCGTCGGATTTATATCTAACGGATAGGAAGAAAACTATGGCAATTTTGCAAAAATATACCCACACCCCTCTCCGAGTTCGCAAATACGGCCTTCCCTCGTTCATCATTTTCTCTCACAAGATAAACTACTTATACAAATTCATCTTGATGTTCCGTGCAACACACGGGCATCTAGCTAGTTTCTTTTAAAATAGTTACTGCGATAATTGGGTTGAAGTGATATATTTTATGTCTGCCCCGAATGATTTCAAATTCACTAGTAGTAACAAATAAAAGGTTGCCTTGTTAATTAACAGAAAACAGGGTGAAAACTATCACATGAGGCCAGTAAAAACGAGGCACACTGGGTTCAACGTCATCGTCACTACAGCTGTGCGCGTGCGAGAAGTCTACATATCGAGGGGGCTACTGAGCGAGGCACAGACACACAATGTTCGAGAGAGAAACCAATTGACAGATTACGATCAGATCGAGTTGTCACCCTTCTGCTGTCATTCTTGGGGAGGGGGGGAGGGGAGGGAGAGAAAGACGTATCGAGAGTGTGCGCGGTAGGCACAGAGGCACAACTAGCGAGTGTGTGTGTATGTGTGTGTGTTTGAAAGAGCAGTAGATAGATTACTATCAAGATCGAGGTGCCGCCCTACTCCTTCGGTGTCGGGTAGTGTGTGTGCGTGTGTGTGTGTTTGAGAGAGAAGCCAGTCGATAGATTAGTATCAAGATCGAGGTGTCACCCTACTCCTTCGGTGTTGGGAAGTGTGTGTGTGTGGTTGTGTGGGTGTGGGTGTGTGTGTGGGGGGGGGGGCAGTGACACTTACATATCCCTACTCTTATAAAAAACAGAGTTGGTGATGATGGTGTTTCTGCCATCCTGCAATATAGGCCATCCGATTTATACCCGAATAGGATGGAAACTGTGGCAATTTTGCAAAAAGATACCCACACCCCTCTCCGCATTTGCAAATAAGGCATTCCCTCGTTCATCCTTTTCTCCCACAAGATAAACTACTCATACAAATGCATCTTGATGTTCGGTGCAACGCATGGGCATCTTGCTAGTAGGGAGAAGGAGTTTGTGTGACACATATCTAGCTATATTAAGGGATAGGTAGATAGCATTTGTGCGAGGCATACTTAAAGCATCACGAAGATAAACAAAATTGTGTGCATGCAAGTGCCGGAAAAAATGAAGCGAGAAACAATGTGTGCGCGCGCGTGTGTGTGAGAGAGAGAGAGAGAGAGAGAGAGAGAGAGCGAAATCTCAAAACAAAAGGTGCTCTGCT
Organism: Triticum aestivum; assembly: GCF_018294505.1. Lineage (NCBI taxonomy): Eukaryota > Viridiplantae > Streptophyta > Magnoliopsida > Poales > Poaceae > Triticum > Triticum aestivum. The sequence continues at coordinate 23,418,614 of NC_057796.1, forward strand.
GGAATCCCATTGTATGTATTCATATGGTTCCGGAACTCGAGTTAACCTTAGGAATATGTGTGAGAGACATTATTATACTTTGAGACATTAGTGGCTGTGGGTGGGCGGAATTAAAGGGGTGGGCGTGTTCGACATAGAGAGCGTGTGTGTTTCTGTGTGAGAGACTTGTAGGACGGGGTAGAAAGACGAATTCTAACCTTGACGGAGGGAGAGAAATGCACGAAGTGCGCCTGTGTAGTTCCGATGCCCACAGGGAAATGAGATATGTATGCGTGTGAGAGAGATTGCACAATTCATTCACGTATCACTATCTAGCGATCGTGGACGTGCGTCGCTTGAACATAAATCAATATCTACTTCGTATCGTGGCTAATGGTACAATATCGATTCAACGCTATAAAGATTGGACACTCACATATCACATTGTTTTCTATTTAAATAAACATTTTCAGTTGTGCATGCCAAAGTTACAGTGATGTTTCTTCAAACAACCAATGTAGCTGTCATGTACATGCACCATTATTACTCTTGCATTCAAAATCATTAGTCTTGAATGATTTAAGATTCTATTATGAAGTAATATATGTAATATTCATATATGAATTCAACGGGTACGCAATTTATGAAATGGAGGCTATGTAATCATATGAGGTAACACTTTTAAGTAGCGGACTACAATATCCATTTCCTTTTGTGCGCCTCTACACTAACACGTCAATGCATTATGTTTAAAGTAAATAACCAATTGCACTAAATTATCTATTTACACCAGAAATACATAGGCTGAGCGTTTGATCCTTTTTTTGTGAATGCGCCACTACACCCGTACATTGGCCGCACCCGTGTGAACGTCCAAGTTATCGGCGCATCATCCTGAGTTATTGTCTTTTTTTCTGGGTGGACTTCACACCAGTTATTAACTGCTGACGCGTGCCCCGTGTACACAGTCTCGCTTGACCTTCCCGCTAGCACGGTCCAAAATTAGTTGAAACTGGATACGAACGATCCCGCGGGCGGCAAAATCTCCCGCCTCCTTCTAAAATTTCCGCCACCTTAGTCTTTAGCATGCGAAATTCCCCTTTTGTCCCTTTGTGCACGGAGACCAACAGTTACAATACCGCCCTCATCTACATAACAGGTCGGGGCTGCTTTGGTAACTTTCGGTTCCCCCCCCCCTACACGGCACCCCCATTCCTCTTCCCCTCATGCAAAAACGACTAACTCCACAGCACCAGAGAATCTCACAACACGCCGTCCGTACTTCATCGGCCTTTCTCCCCTGCCCTCTCGAAACCCTAGACTGCTCATCCACCAGCGTACCAGAGCCCATTCACTGCCAGCGGCGTCCACCTCGCCGGATCTGCTTCTGCGGCCGCATCTACCCCTCCCACCTCCTCCCTAGAAACAAGTAGACTGCTCATCCACCACTGTACCACAGCCCATTCAGTGTCGGCCTTGTCCACGCCGCCGCATCTGCTTCACCGGTACTCTCGTCAACCATAGTGCATCTGCAGCGGCTCATTCGTACTCCCCACCGGAGACGCTTCGTCCACAACCCCCGGAGCCGCCCCACCGACGCCCCCGTCAACGGCCTCTGATCCTCTTCGCTGACACCTTCCTCAACCCTACCGGAGCCGCTTCGCCAACACCATCGTCAACCCCGCCAGAGTAGCTTCGCCTATACCATTTTCAACCCTACCGGGCCGCTTTGCCAACTCACAAGTCCACGGCCTCAGATCCGCTTCCTCGCACCCTCATCCAACCTACCGGAGCAGCTTCTGACGCCCCGTCCACGGCCGCAGATCCGCATCGTCGACACCATCCTTAACCCAACCACCGGAGCTGCTTCACCGACGCCCTCGTCCACGGCCACAAATCCGCTTCGACCACACCGTAGTCCACCCTACCGGAGCCGATCCACAAACACCCTACTCGACGGTTCTAGATCCCCTTACTGGACCCCGACAGCCAGCGCAGCGTCATCACCCTTGACGTTTCTAACCTGATTCCCACCGTCTGGAAAGATGCCAAGCACCCGCCACGGCCTAGGTACTTGTCACCTTTAAACCCGTCCAGCATCACCTGCCCGATGTACTTCAAATATACTAACAGGTCGTTGTTACCTGTTATGCAGCTGGCAAAAACTATAAGGACGATGTTTCTTCTCCATCTAACAGCTTGGCCAACCAAGATCCTGGACCGAGGCATTGCTATGATCTTGTAAGCGTGTCTCTCTCTCTCTTGTATTGTTCTGTGCCTGCCAGCATGCTTTGCTAGGATTTTCGACCAGTAATTCCTTTGTGCAGACAATGATTTCTACTACTGGCTGCTAAATTAGATATGTACATGTCATACATGATACTACCTCGTTCCTTCGTTCCTAAATATAAGTCTTTCTAGAGATTCCACTATAGGCTACATACAGAGCAAAATGAGTGAATCTACACTCAAAAATGCATCTATATGCATCTGTATGTGGTCCATACTGGAATCTCTACATAGACATATATTTAGGAACAGAGGCAGTACATTACACAAAATCGTAGGTGGCATGTAGGAATTCCAGTACACTACATTAGGCTCCCTTAGAGTGCCTGCTAGTCCGGCACACATAGTCATGGCTAGTTTATGCTACGCACACAATCATTAATTGGTGGTTTAAATATGCGCAAGGGATATGCAATGTATTATCATGTAGAGATGTCTGAAATTAGCCGTGTCAACTTGCAGATAGGGTTACACAATGAAAAAATACAAGATGTATGTGGCAATTTCATGGAACATCGCAAAAAAAGGAGAGCCAGCGATGAGCCTACACAGTGTGCTATGGTACGTCACTCCTCCATTGCAATCATCGTGACATGTTATTTGTATGTCAGTTCTATTGGCCAAGTTTCTTAGGGACAGTTATTACGAGTTATCCTAAGAAAATAAGCACATGTGAATATAATCTCCATGTAATAAGCCAACCAGTTCTTTTCATTGCGCTTTCACCTTATCTTTGGTATGATTAGTGAAAAGTCTAGATTGCATTATATTTTTTTATTTTGCTGCCCATATGAAAATTCATCTGACTTGCAAACATCAGAAATTGAACCCAGTGCAGTGATACGTCTCCGTCGTATCTATTTTTACAAACACTTTTGCCCTTGTTTTGGACTCTAACTTGCATGATTTGAATGGAACTAACTCGGACTGACGCTGTTTTCAGCAGAATTGCCATGGTATTATTTTTGTGCAGAAACAAAAGTTCTCGGAATGACCTGAAAATCAACGGAGATTATTTTTGGAAAATATAAAAAATACTGGCAAAAGAAGCTAGGCCAGGGGGCCCACACCCTTTCCACGAGGGTGGGGGCGCGCCTGCCACCCACCCCTGGGCGAGCCCCCCTGCCTCGTGGGCCCCCTGGAGCTCCACCAATCTCGACTCCAAATCTATATATTCGTGTTCGGGGAGAAAAAAATCAGAGAAAAAGATTCATCTCTTTTTACAGTACGGAGCCGCCGCCAAGCCCTAAACTCTCTCGGGAGGGCTGATGTGGAGTCCGTTCGGAGCTCCAGAGAGGGGAATCCGCCGCCGTCGTCATCATCAACCATCCTCCGTCACCAATTTCATGATGCTCACCGCCGTGCGTGAGTAATTCCATCGTAGGCTTGCTGGACGGTGATGGGTTGGATGAGATTTATCATGTAATCGAGTTAGTTTAGTTAGGGTTTGATCCCTAGTATCCACTATGTTCTGAGATTGATGTTGCTATGACTTTTCTATGCTTAATGCTTGTCACTACGGGCCGAGTGCCATGATTTCAGACCTGAACCTATTATGTTTTCATGAATATATGTGAGTTCTTGATCCTATCTTGCAAGTCTATAGTCACCTACTATGTGTTATGATCCGGCAACCCTGAAGTGACAATAATCGGGACCAATCCCGGTGATGACCGTAGTTTGAGGAGTTCATTTATTCAGTATGTGTTAATGCTTTGGTCCGGTACTCTTAGTTTCCATTAGGAGGCCTTAATATCCATTAGTTTCCATTAGGACCCCGCTGCCACGGGAGGGTAGGATAAAAGATGTCATGCAAGTTCTTTTCCATAAGCACGTATGACTATATTTGGAATACATGCCTACATTACATTGATGAATTGGAGCTAGTTATGTGTCACCCTATGTTATGACTGCTACATGATGAACCGCATCCGGCATAATTCTCCATCGCCGATCCAATGCCTACGAGCTTTTCACATATTGTTCTTCGCTTATTTACTTTTCCTTTGCTACTGTTACAGTCACTACAAAACCCAAAAAATATTACTTTTGCTATCGTTACCGTTACTTCCATATTACTTTGCTACTAAATACTTTGCTGCAGATACTAAGTTATCCAGGTGTGGTTGAATTGACAACTCAACTGCTAATACTTGAGAATATTCTTTGGATCCCCTTGTGTCGAATCAATAAATTTGGGTTGAATACTCTACCCTCGAAAACTGTTGCGATCCCCTATACTTGTGGGTTATCAAGACTATTTTCTGGCGCCGTTGCCGGGGAGCATAGCTATATTCTTTGAATCACTTGGGATTTTATCTGTTGGTCATTATGAGGAACTTGAAAGGCGAGAAAACCAAAATTTATCCCTCAACTACGAGGGGAGGTAAGGAACTACCATCTGTTTTGAGTAAGCTTGCGACACCTAAACCTGCTTCTCCTATTAATTCTGATATGTCGCATGTTATTGATGATGCCACTTCTACTATGCATGATACTACTTCTATGCTTTATACTACTGTGCCACTTGGTGAATTTCTGGATGAACAACTTGCTAGGGCTAGAGAGAATGAAATAATTGAAACTGATAATATTGCTGAAAGTGATGATGAAGATTCTCCCCCTAGATATGAATTGCCTGTTGTGCCTGAGGGTTATGTTATTTATGAAAAAATGGCTAGAGACTTTCTTGCTTGCAATGATAGAAGCGATCTTAAGAAATTATTAGCTAAGCTGAAACAAAAATCTCTGAATGCTAGAATGAAATATGATCCTGCTTATGCTACTTCACCTATTTTTGTTACTGATAAGGATTATGAATTCTCTGTCGACCTTGATAAAATTACTTTGGTTGATTTTGATCCTTTCTATGGCTATGAATCTGAAACTGTTGTGGCACATCTTACTAAATTAAATGATATAGCTACCCTGTTCACTAATGATGAGAAAACTCGCTACTATATATCCTTAAAATATTTCCGTTCTCATTAAAGGGTGATGCTAAAATATGGTTTAATTCTATTGATCCTGGTTGTGTGCGTAGTCTCCAGGATATGATTTATTACTTCTCTGCTAAATATTTCCCTGCTCATAAGAAACAAGCTGCTTTAAGGGAAATATATAATTTTGTGCAAATTGAAGAAGAGAGTCTCCCACAAGCTTGGGGGAGGCTTCTCCAATTACTTAATGCTTTGCCTGATCATCCTCTCAAGAAAAATGAAATACATGATATCTTTTATAATGGACTAACCGATGCTTCCAGAGACCACCTGGATAGTTGTGCTGGTTCTGTTTACAGGAAAACAGCACCAGATGAAGCTGAAATTCTATTGAATAATAAGTTTGACTAATGAAAACAACTGGACACTTCCTGAACCAACTCCTAAGCCAACTCCGAAGAAAAGGGGTGTTCTATTTCTCAGTCCTGAAGATATGCAAGAGGCAAAGAAATCTATGAAAGAAAAGGGTATTAAAGATGAAGATGTTAAGAATTTACCTCCTATTGAAGAAATACATGGTCTTAATTTACCGCCTGTTGAAGAAATATATGATCTTAATTCATCATCTATTGAAGAAACTCATGGTCTTGATAACCAGACACAGGTAGTAAAGGTAAATTCTCTGTATAGATATGATAAAGCTGAAATCCCTCCTACTAAGTTTGCTAGCCAATGCCTAGATGAGTTTGATAATTTTATGGTTAAGCAAGAAGACTCCAATGCTTATTCTGGTAGAGAATTAAAACGCAATGCTTATATGATTGAACGCTTGAGTAATTATATGTCTAGAGTTAAAGGTGAACTTAAACTCATTCGTAAACATGCTTCTATGGTTACCACCCAAGTAGAACAAGTACTTAAAGCTCAGAATGATTTGCTAAATGAATTGAATAGTAAGGATAATGATTTTGCTGTTTGAGTGGCTACTAGAACTGGTAAAATGAGTCAGAACCTTTGTATCCTGAAGGCCATCCTAAGAGAATTGAGCAAGATTCTCAGAGAAATAATGTAGATGCACCTAGTCCTTCTAAAAAGAAGAAAAGGAAAAATGATAGGACTTTGCATGCTTCTAGTGAACCTATTGCTGAAACACCTGAGAATCCAAATGATATTTCTATTGCTGATGTTGAAACACAATCTGGTAATGAACATGAACCTAGTGATAATATTAATAATGATGTTCATGTTGATGCTCAACCTAGCAATGATAATGATATAGAAATTGAACCTACTGTTGAGCTTGATAACCCAGAATCAAAGAATCAATGTTATGATAAGAGATACCTTGTTGCTAGGAAACACGGTAAAGAAAGAGAACCATGGGTTCAGAAACCCATGCCTTTTCCTCCCAAACCATCCAAGAAATGATTAGACCTATCTTTTTGCGTATGCGTTTAACTGATATGCTCAAAATGAATCCCTATGCTAAGTATATGAAAGATATTATTACAAATAAAAGAAAGATACCGGAAGCTGAAATTTCCACCATGCTTGCTAATTATACTTTTAAGGGTGGAATACCAAAGAAACTTGGAGATCCAGGAGTACCAACTATACCATGCTCCATTAAAAGAAACTATGTTAGAACTGCTTTATGTGATCTTGGAGCCAAAGTTTTAAAAAAACTGAAATAATTATTTAGTAACACTAATATTCTAGAATAATTAGTTTGACCATTGTTTGACCACAGTTTGACCATAATTTGAAATTTTTTGAATTTTTTTGCCTCTCCAGATCTTAAAAGCCCGTATCTTTTTTTCTGTTAGGTTTTTGAGTATTTTGAAAATGTTTAACGGGGTTCCCCCGATTAAATTCGGATGTAACTTTTCGAGTAGATGATTTTTCATATAAAAAACTTTTTCATCCGAGTTCGTATGCAAAAGTTATGCCCATTTTAAGAAATTCCAGAGAGATTTTGCAACTAAAGTCGAAATTCATATTTGTTAATTTTCCCAACAACTAGACCACATATCACATGGGAAACTTATTTTATTTTATTTTTTTTACATTTCCATCATTTTCTTTTGTTTTTTCTAAAACTAAAAAGGCGATGGGG
>NC_057796.1:23428130-23429284 GCF_018294505.1 Triticum aestivum
CCTTTGTGCAGACAATGATTTCTACTACTGGCTGCTAAATTAGATATGTACATGTCATACATGATACTACCTCGTTCCTTCGTTCCTAAATATAAGTCTTTCTAGAGATTCCACTATAGGCTACATACAGAGCAAAATGAGTGAATCTACACTCAAAAATGCATCTATATGCATCTGTATGTGGTCCATACTGGAATCTCTACATAGACATATATTTAGGAACAGAGGCAGTACATTACACAAAATCGTAGGTGGCATGTAGGAATTCCAGTACACTACATTAGGCTCCCTTAGAGTGCCTGCTAGTCCGGCACACATAGTCATGGCTAGTTTATGCTACGCACACAATCATTAATTGGTGGTTTAAATATGCGCAAGGGATATGCAATGTATTATCATGTAGAGATGTCTGAAATTAGCCGTGTCAACTTGCAGATAGGGTTACACAATGAAAAAATACAAGATGTATGTGGCAATTTCATGGAACATCGCAAAAAAAGGAGAGCCAGCGATGAGCCTACACAGTGTGCTATGGTACGTCACTCCTCCATTGCAATCATCGTGACATGTTATTTGTATGTCAGTTCTATTGGCCAAGTTTCTTAGGGACAGTTATTACGAGTTATCCTAAGAAAATAAGCACATGTGAATATAATCTCCATGTAATAAGCCAACCAGTTCTTTTCATTGCGCTTTCACCTTATCTTTGGTATGATTAGTGAAAAGTCTAGATTGCATTATATTTTTTTATTTTGCTGCCCATATGAAAATTCATCTGACTTGCAAACATCAGAAATTGAACCCAGTGCAGTGATACGTCTCCGTCGTATCTATTTTTACAAACACTTTTGCCCTTGTTTTGGACTCTAACTTGCATGATTTGAATGGAACTAACTCGGACTGACGCTGTTTTCAGCAGAATTGCCATGGTATTATTTTTGTGCAGAAACAAAAGTTCTCGGAATGACCTGAAAATCAACGGAGATTATTTTTGGAAAATATAAAAAATACTGGCAAAAGAAGCTAGGCCAGGGGGCCCACACCCTTTCCACGAGGGTGGGGGCGCGCCTGCCACCCACCCCTGGGCGAGCCCCCCTGCCTCGTGGGCCCCCTGGAGCTCCACCAATCTCGACTCCAAATCTATATATTCGTGT
>NC_057796.1:23429455-23432143 GCF_018294505.1 Triticum aestivum
GCATAATTCTCCATCGCCGATCCAATGCCTACGAGCTTTTCACATATTGTTCTTCGCTTATTTACTTTTCCTTTGCTACTGTTACAGTCACTACAAAACCCAAAAAATATTACTTTTGCTATCGTTACCGTTACTTCCATATTACTTTGCTACTAAATACTTTGCTGCAGATACTAAGTTATCCAGGTGTGGTTGAATTGACAACTCAACTGCTAATACTTGAGAATATTCTTTGGATCCCCTTGTGTCGAATCAATAAATTTGGGTTGAATACTCTACCCTCGAAAACTGTTGCGATCCCCTATACTTGTGGGTTATCAAGACTATTTTCTGGCGCCGTTGCCGGGGAGCATAGCTATATTCTTTGAATCACTTGGGATTTTATCTGTTGGTCATTATGAGGAACTTGAAAGGCGAGAAAACCAAAATTTATCCCTCAACTACGAGGGGAGGTAAGGAACTACCATCTGTTTTGAGTAAGCTTGCGACACCTAAACCTGCTTCTCCTATTAATTCTGATATGTCGCATGTTATTGATGATGCCACTTCTACTATGCATGATACTACTTCTATGCTTTATACTACTGTGCCACTTGGTGAATTTCTGGATGAACAACTTGCTAGGGCTAGAGAGAATGAAATAATTGAAACTGATAATATTGCTGAAAGTGATGATGAAGATTCTCCCCCTAGATATGAATTGCCTGTTGTGCCTGAGGGTTATGTTATTTATGAAAAAATGGCTAGAGACTTTCTTGCTTGCAATGATAGAAGCGATCTTAAGAAATTATTAGCTAAGCTGAAACAAAAATCTCTGAATGCTAGAATGAAATATGATCCTGCTTATGCTACTTCACCTATTTTTGTTACTGATAAGGATTATGAATTCTCTGTCGACCTTGATAAAATTACTTTGGTTGATTTTGATCCTTTCTATGGCTATGAATCTGAAACTGTTGTGGCACATCTTACTAAATTAAATGATATAGCTACCCTGTTCACTAATGATGAGAAAACTCGCTACTATATATCCTTAAAATATTTCCGTTCTCATTAAAGGGTGATGCTAAAATATGGTTTAATTCTATTGATCCTGGTTGTGTGCGTAGTCTCCAGGATATGATTTATTACTTCTCTGCTAAATATTTCCCTGCTCATAAGAAACAAGCTGCTTTAAGGGAAATATATAATTTTGTGCAAATTGAAGAAGAGAGTCTCCCACAAGCTTGGGGGAGGCTTCTCCAATTACTTAATGCTTTGCCTGATCATCCTCTCAAGAAAAATGAAATACATGATATCTTTTATAATGGACTAACCGATGCTTCCAGAGACCACCTGGATAGTTGTGCTGGTTCTGTTTACAGGAAAACAGCACCAGATGAAGCTGAAATTCTATTGAATAATAAGTTTGACTAATGAAAACAACTGGACACTTCCTGAACCAACTCCTAAGCCAACTCCGAAGAAAAGGGGTGTTCTATTTCTCAGTCCTGAAGATATGCAAGAGGCAAAGAAATCTATGAAAGAAAAGGGTATTAAAGATGAAGATGTTAAGAATTTACCTCCTATTGAAGAAATACATGGTCTTAATTTACCGCCTGTTGAAGAAATATATGATCTTAATTCATCATCTATTGAAGAAACTCATGGTCTTGATAACCAGACACAGGTAGTAAAGGTAAATTCTCTGTATAGATATGATAAAGCTGAAATCCCTCCTACTAAGTTTGCTAGCCAATGCCTAGATGAGTTTGATAATTTTATGGTTAAGCAAGAAGACTCCAATGCTTATTCTGGTAGAGAATTAAAACGCAATGCTTATATGATTGAACGCTTGAGTAATTATATGTCTAGAGTTAAAGGTGAACTTAAACTCATTCGTAAACATGCTTCTATGGTTACCACCCAAGTAGAACAAGTACTTAAAGCTCAGAATGATTTGCTAAATGAATTGAATAGTAAGGATAATGATTTTGCTGTTTGAGTGGCTACTAGAACTGGTAAAATGAGTCAGAACCTTTGTATCCTGAAGGCCATCCTAAGAGAATTGAGCAAGATTCTCAGAGAAATAATGTAGATGCACCTAGTCCTTCTAAAAAGAAGAAAAGGAAAAATGATAGGACTTTGCATGCTTCTAGTGAACCTATTGCTGAAACACCTGAGAATCCAAATGATATTTCTATTGCTGATGTTGAAACACAATCTGGTAATGAACATGAACCTAGTGATAATATTAATAATGATGTTCATGTTGATGCTCAACCTAGCAATGATAATGATATAGAAATTGAACCTACTGTTGAGCTTGATAACCCAGAATCAAAGAATCAATGTTATGATAAGAGATACCTTGTTGCTAGGAAACACGGTAAAGAAAGAGAACCATGGGTTCAGAAACCCATGCCTTTTCCTCCCAAACCATCCAAGAAATGATTAGACCTATCTTTTTGCGTATGCGTTTAACTGATATGCTCAAAATGAATCCCTATGCTAAGTATATGAAAGATATTATTACAAATAAAAGAAAGATACCGGAAGCTGAAATTTCCACCATGCTTGCTAATTATACTTTTAAGGGTGGAATACCAAAGAAACTTGGAGATCCAGGAGTACCAACTATACCATGCTCCATTAAAAGAAACTATGTTAGAACTGCTTTATGTGATCTTGGAGCCAAAGTTTTAAAAA
>NC_057796.1:23432353-23432990 GCF_018294505.1 Triticum aestivum
TTAATTGCATGTACAGTGTACACGCGACTTGGCAGGGTGGCTACAGCTTCGTACAGAAAGTTAAAAAGAAACAAGTCCATCCTTAATCTTGTATTCTAAGTACTCTATGGGTTCCACTGTCAGCACAGTACCGAAAGAAGTATATATTAAATAAGTAATATATAAAATAAAAAATCTAAAGTTAAAGACAGAATTCGAACTCATGGCATCGCGTTGCGAGCATCCGGGGCTAACTAGTCCAACACATTTTTGTTGTAGACCATGCTGGAGATATATCTCCATGTCTACTCTTATACTCCATCCGTTGCTAAATATTTGTCCTTTTCAAATTTCAAATGGACTATCACATACGGATGTGTATGTAGACATATTTTTGAGTGTAGATTCACTCATTTTGCTCCATATGTAGTCACTTGTTGAAATCTCTAAAAAGACAAATATTTAGGAACGGAGGGAGTAGAAAACAGAGTTGGTGATGATGGTGTGCGTGCCATCCTGCAATATAGGCCGTCGGATTTATATCTAACGGATAGGAAGAAAACTATGGCAATTTTGCAAAAATATACCCACACCCCTCTCCGAGTTCGCAAATACGGCCTTCCCTCGTTCATCATTTTCTCTCACAAGATAAACTACT
>NC_057796.1:23433477-23453033 GCF_018294505.1 Triticum aestivum
CCTTTGTGCAGACAATGATTTCTACTACTGGCTGCTAAATTAGATATGTACATGTCATACATGATACTACCTCGTTCCTTCGTTCCTAAATATAAGTCTTTCTAGAGATTCCACTATAGGCTACATACAGAGCAAAATGAGTGAATCTACACTCAAAAATGCATCTATATGCATCTGTATGTGGTCCATACTGGAATCTCTACATAGACATATATTTAGGAACAGAGGCAGTACATTACACAAAATCGTAGGTGGCATGTAGGAATTCCAGTACACTACATTAGGCTCCCTTAGAGTGCCTGCTAGTCCGGCACACATAGTCATGGCTAGTTTATGCTACGCACACAATCATTAATTGGTGGTTTAAATATGCGCAAGGGATATGCAATGTATTATCATGTAGAGATGTCTGAAATTAGCCGTGTCAACTTGCAGATAGGGTTACACAATGAAAAAATACAAGATGTATGTGGCAATTTCATGGAACATCGCAAAAAAAGGAGAGCCAGCGATGAGCCTACACAGTGTGCTATGGTACGTCACTCCTCCATTGCAATCATCGTGACATGTTATTTGTATGTCAGTTCTATTGGCCAAGTTTCTTAGGGACAGTTATTACGAGTTATCCTAAGAAAATAAGCACATGTGAATATAATCTCCATGTAATAAGCCAACCAGTTCTTTTCATTGCGCTTTCACCTTATCTTTGGTATGATTAGTGAAAAGTCTAGATTGCATTATATTTTTTTATTTTGCTGCCCATATGAAAATTCATCTGACTTGCAAACATCAGAAATTGAACCCAGTGCAGTGATACGTCTCCGTCGTATCTATTTTTACAAACACTTTTGCCCTTGTTTTGGACTCTAACTTGCATGATTTGAATGGAACTAACTCGGACTGACGCTGTTTTCAGCAGAATTGCCATGGTATTATTTTTGTGCAGAAACAAAAGTTCTCGGAATGACCTGAAAATCAACGGAGATTATTTTTGGAAAATATAAAAAATACTGGCAAAAGAAGCTAGGCCAGGGGGCCCACACCCTTTCCACGAGGGTGGGGGCGCGCCTGCCACCCACCCCTGGGCGAGCCCCCCTGCCTCGTGGGCCCCCTGGAGCTCCACCAATCTCGACTCCAAATCTATATATTCGTGTCATGCAAGTTCTTTTCCATAAGCACGTATGACTATATTCGGAATACATGCCTACATTACATTGATGAATTGGAGCTAGTTATGTGTCACCCTACGTTATGACTGTTACATGATGAACCGCATCCGGCATAATTCTCCATCACCGATCCAATGCCTACGAGGTTTTCACATATTGTTCTTCGCTTATTTACTTTTCCGTTGCTACTGTTACAATCACTACAAAACCCAAAAATATTACTTTTGCCACTGTTACCGCTACTATCATACTACTTTGCTACTAAATACTTTGCGGCAGATACTAAGTTATCCAGGTGTGGTTGAATTGACAACTCAACTGCTAATACTTGAGAATATTCCTTGGCTCCCCTTGTGTCGAATCAATAAATTTGGGTTGAATACTCTACCCTCAAAAACTGTTGCAACCCCCCTATACTTGTGGGTTATCATGCAGTAATTAATATGATAGGAAAACAGATCATCACTATTTGCTCAAAATGCAAATACAAAGATACTATCTACTTGGCACAATCTACTTCTGTCAATGTTTTCCATAGAGATCACATTGCCTAATTTAAACGAAAAACGCATGACCCACATTTAAATGAACAACAATTATTTATTGAAATTCGATGGTCCAAGTTGCTGGTTATTATCATATAGCAGCACCACCTAAAAGCATCATATAGCAGCAGCAACAGCTCATAGCAACTCATCATACAACAACAGCAGCAACAACAACAGTGTGCAATTCATCATATACCAGCAGCAGCTCATAGCAATTCATCATATAGCAGCAGCAGGAGCAGCTCATAGCAATTCATCATATAGCAGCAGCAGGAGCAGCTCATAGCAATTCATCATATAGCATCAGCAGGAGGAGCTCATAGCAATTTATCATACAGCAGCAGCAGCAGCAGCTTATAGCAACTGAGCATATAGCAGCAGCAGCTCATAGCAATTCATCATATAGCAGCAGCAGCTCATAGCAATTCATCATATAGCAGCAGCAGCTCATAGCAATTCATCATATAGCAGCAGCAGCTCATAGCAATTCATCGTATAGTAGCAGCAGAAGCAGCTCATAGCAATTCATCGTATAGTGGATTAGAATGAAAATTTGCCAAAAAATCAAAGGAGATCCTCACCTTGTTGGATGAGCTCATCCTTCAACAGCACCTCAAGGCCACGGCCTAGGAGGTGGGGAGGGGGAATACGGTGCCTTCTACCGCAGTGTGGCATCAGCCGTAGTTGTGCAGCGCCTGCCGGAGTACTGCGTTGGATGAACCAGAGTGGAGCAGCTGCTGGAGACCATGAGAATGAAGGGCGGCACCAGAGGGAGGAGCAGCCAGGGAGATTTGCCCCTACCCGCCCGCCATGTAGCCTAGCTGGACAGAGCATCGTCGAGGACCAGGCCAGATGGGACCAGTGGCGATGGCTAGCTGGAGGAACCCTAGTGCTGCAGGCAGGGGATCGAGGTAGAGAGAAATGGGACAGGAGATGCAAGCGGGCAGGGCAATGAACGCTTGCGTGTTTGTTTTTACTTGAGGGTGAGGTGTGACGCGGGCGTCACCAGTTGCATTTTGAGTGTAATGTAGGCAGACAACAGAGTCATTTCACTATTCCCCTGCCCTTCAATTTTTAGTGAGGTTCTACCCGAAACACCGCCCTCTAAAGCGAAATTAGTTAAGCCCAAGCCCATAACTCAAAAATGACTTCTTTACATCGTTTATGGCTTATTTTGACAATAAGCCCTGAAAAGGCGGAATAGAACTGGCCCTTAAGCTGCAATTCATTTGTGCGTGCAATGATGAATCACTCCTGCCTGCTATAGTGTACATTTAGGCATCATCATACATGGCATAACCTAATACATGTGCATTCCATTGTAGAATCTGGAATATGCAATGTTTATGTTAGTTCTGACGTTGCACATGATGTTTAAATGCCCCTTAAATCTGGTCAATCAAGTGATGGTCTTTAAGCCTCCTTCTTTGCTTCTTTTCTTGAGATGTAAGATTTGCTCACACATCTGTTCAATTGCTTGTTTGCATCAGCTAGCCATACTAGGACTGTTTGCTTTGATTATTTGCTGTTCTTGACCTAACACTCTAACAGAGCTTGTCAACGATTTAAACACTAAGGGTTGCTGTAGTGGGGCCTTTTCTAACTCATAGGTGACATAAAGGTTTGGCTGTACACTAAAGTAGGCTCTCCAAGAGTACGTAGAGATCCAGTTCAAAGGTATGCCTAGTTTTTACATAGTGCAGACATAGTAAATGCTTATTTCATTATGTGCAAGTGCAAGAGATGCGGCATGTTTCATTATGTGGTGTTGTTTTGTTATAATCTCATCCTTTTGTGTTCACAGACTGGAAAGTATGCATATTTATCTTCCAAGGAGACAAGTAACTAGTTTGTGTCACCTTGCAGAGGGGGTGCAATGAAGATAAGATTGAGGATTTCCAAGTACAAGATGTTAAGAAGGAGCCTTGCAAGAGAAGTAGGAGCAGCTCTGAGCCTCTTCAACCTGTTAAGGTAAGTCACTGTATCCAACTCAACAGTTCAATTCCTTATTTGTTTCAGGCATAGTTAATTTGCTCTTTTCAATTGCTTTATTTGTCCTCAGTTAGATGCCTGATGTTGGGTACTTGTATAACTATTAGTTGACATAACTAAAGGGCTTACCATTTAATTACTCTGCCGAAGTGTGTCTGAAGCTTTGAAGTCTATTAACCAACTATTATTGAATGAGGCTCACAATCTAGTTTATACTAGGCTAATGATTGCATAGTTTGCTTGTTCTAGTATGTTTGTATGAAATCCTCTACTGTTCATTATGCTCCCTAAGACTTTAAATGAGCTACAGAATGGCTAACTGCTTGCTTACTTCTACGCAACATGCTGTGTAAATTTATAACTTGTCTGTGTTTTGGATTGGGCCCCAACATCATGCTCCTCTGGTGAGCTAAGAGAGATTTCTGTATGCAGGCTGCACAGACTACCTTTTTATAATTTTTAAAATATCACCTGCTTATGCTTCATGACGTGTAACATTATTGTTAGTCCTGTTTTGCCATGTACAAAATAGTCTGTCTTGTTCGCTTCACTGTTGTAACTATATTTTTGCCCTAGTCATGTGTACTTAAAGAAACATTTCAGGCTGAAGTGACATCAACGCAAAGATCTGCGAGCAGTGCGGCATGGCCGTTACCGAATGATTATGGATTGGAATTGGAATGTGCTGATGTTCTCGAGCATCAACTAGAGGTGGCAAGACAACGTGTACATGATTCTGAACGTACAGTCAACAAGTTGAGACTATACATGCAGATTTTTGATGCAGGAGTCAAAAAATGAAACAAGACACTGAGGTAACAATGAAGGAATTGGAGATTTTGCAGACTGAAATTTGTGCTATCTAAATCCGGCCAATCCTGTTTTCTGAGATTATAGTTCAAATGGTAAGTTATGTTGATGCGCGTCCATGATGTATGAGCTGTATATGCCCAATGTATGTAACTGTTTGTGTATGCTTTATTATCACTGGTGCCGAACCATAATGCCCAGTGAGTATAATCGGCTGTAATTTATTTATTGTATAGTGTAGGATTATTCTATGTTTCGATGCCTTAGTCTCTTTATTGTATAGTGTATGTTTTTTAGAGGTGATAGTATAGAGTAGGATAATTCTTTGAATATGCTATATCATTCAAACGGGGGCCAACTCGCCCAAACGTTGTAGTGACCATGGCCCTCCACAGGACGTATGATCCATGGGCCATCTACGGGACAAACGATCCATGGCCTTCTATGGCCGTCGGATTCGTGGGCCTTCTACGGCCGTCGGATTCGTGGGCCTTCTATGGGCTGTCGGATCCGTGGGCCATCTATCGGCTGTCGGATCCATGGGCCTTCTATGGGCCATCGGATCCATGGGCCTATGGGCCGTCGGATCAATGGGCCTTCTATGGGCCGTCGGGTCAATGGGCCTTCTACGTCTCGTAGGATCCATGGGCCTTCTACGGGCCGTCTCATCTATGGGCCTTGTACGGGCCATATAAGGGGCCGTAACCGGGCTAGAGTGGAAATTGTACGTTTTATGGGCTGACCATAACGGGCCGTTAATAGGTCGTATTTGATGATGCTATGAAAATGGCCCAACAGATTAACGGGCCACAAACGGGCTGACTGTATCCACGGGCTGAATTTGGCCCACAAGCAGAAAACGCTAGTAACGGGCCGTAAGTAACCGAATGCTGGAAATGAGCCCAAGAATAATGGGCCCTCAGAAGGCCGAAAGGTAACACGGGCTGGAAACGACCCACTGGAATAATGGGCCGCTGATGGGTATAAAGCGATACACTGTTCATTACGGGCCGGTTTCACCACGGGCCATTAATGGGCCAAGAGTTACAAAGGGACTCATATGGGCCGAAATACGTCATGGGCCATACATGGGCCGGAAGTTAAAACGGGCTGGAGTTATATTGGACAGCCCAGATTACGCTACTGGGCCTAATTCGGATAGGCTGTAAATGGGCCCTGGGTTAGCGGGTTGTAAATGGGCTATATGCGAACATGCCGTTAACAGGCTTGCCGTGGGCCGGCCCGCCACCTTTTGACCAAGTCAAACGGGCCGGCCTTTTCACAGGAATGGGCCTCTGTTGGGCCGTGCCACGTGTCGACATATCATAGGCGCTTTGGGTCCAATGAGTGGATGACATCTGTCCCAACGGTGAGCCGACACGTGTTTCCTCCAGCCAATGATCATTTTACACATGGAAAATCCCCATTGGTCGGGGCTGTTAACGGGCTAACGGATCCAAAACCAGACCCGATAGCTTAACGGCGTCCCGTTACGGTGGATGCCACGTGTTGGTCACCCTTAACGAAAGCACTTCTGTGACGCGCGATTTATCGTCATGGAAGTGGACACTTCCGTGATGATAATTTTGGTAATGTCATGGAACACTTCTACGACAGCACAGGTATGACTATCTTGATTCTGTCATAAAATTTTCATGGATGGACATGCATGACAGAAAATGTGACCTACCGTGACAAACACGTATCATCACAGAAGTGTATTTTTTTTGTAGTGTATGTTGGTGTATATGGTGGACGACACTCCCTCATTGATATTTTGATCCTCGCTGATGGTCACATACCCCCTTCCCTCGTGCATTACCAAGGTCTATTTGGAGGAGAAGAAGAGGAAGCGACCCTCTCGACAACAGTCGGGATACTGTTCGAATACGAAGTAGAAAAAAAGAAAATTCATGCCTATGCACACCCAAGATCCAAATGAAGATGCATAAAGGGATGGGATCATGGTCGTTACTGTCACCAAATTGCAACAAAAGAAGAATGTATATGTGTAGATCGTATTTGGAGTCCCTCAAACTATCAATGAACGACCACGTGAACCGCCCACGAACAGTCCCTCAAAACAAAGACCAAAAGCACGGCCTCTCTACTTGGTTGCAAGCATGCAGCCTTCATGATCTGGCATCGCTTCGCTGTCCAAAGCAAATCGTCACCGAAGAAATACAGGAAGGACATTAGAACCACATTGTGGTTCTAATTATGATTATTAGAAGAATTATACCTAATTCTAATTACTCAACTAGGACGAACTAGAACTGGAACTAGAAGCACTAGAGGAAGCTCCAAAACTAGAGTGTTCAAAAGAGAAAAAACTCATAGTATATATAGGTTGGAGGGGAGGGAGAGGGCAGCCACCAAGGAGGGGAAGTCCCTCTTTGGGGCGTTGGCCAAGGGAGAGGTGGGGAGGAGTCCTCCCCCTCCAACTCGATCTCCTTCCATGGCAAAGGGGGCGCCTCCCCCACTTGGGCCTTGGTGGCCCAAGTAGCCTTCAACCGCTTGTCCTTTTTAGACCCGTTGACATTAAATTAAATATAAAAGTGTTCTAAATATTTTTCGACTCTTTTATATATAATTTAACATCCACGAAAATATTTTCCACCTAAATAGATTTAACAGTAATACCCGGTATTACCCGATACTCTCCGAAACCCTTCCCTTGACCCCGAAACGCTTCCGGATCCTCTCGAAACTATTTCGA
Organism: Triticum aestivum; assembly: GCF_018294505.1. Classification (NCBI taxonomy): domain Eukaryota; kingdom Viridiplantae; phylum Streptophyta; class Magnoliopsida; order Poales; family Poaceae; genus Triticum; species Triticum aestivum. The sequence continues at coordinate 23,440,716 of NC_057796.1, forward strand.
ATATTAATGAAACAATTCCACAAACATGTACTCATCACTCCTGTACTACTAACACTCAGTAGATCGTGATTGCCTTAAGCTTGTGACCCTGTAGATTTGGTAACACATAGAGATGAACGAAACTCCTTCATTCAATGACCAACAACGAAATCATGGACGTCCATATCAATCCCTATGAGCACACGAGTGATATTTGAGTGAAGCTTTGATTATCATGTGATCTTCCCTTTGCTTCTCCATACTTCAAAAAATACGGGATGCATCTGTATCCTCCTGAGCCATCACATGCTCACTATATTGTTATCCTCATTACCGGTTTTGTTCTTCTTTCTCGTTATTGTGTTCCGGCATCCCCGCGACGAAGTCACCGGTGTCTGGCCAGACGATGATGGATGTTGTCACACCCTCTGAATATCTATCCATCATCGAAGGAGAAAATCCCACTCTCGAGCTATCTAGTCATTCGTCAAACTTTTCTATAAGCATGTAAGTTGTCGTTATGATCACGATGTTACAGGTAAAGTTTGTGCAGCCCCAAAGCCCATCGTACGGTGTGACTATGATAATCTCATAGTCTTAAGGAGCAAAATCACACATTAACTCTCTGTGTAATTACAATTGATTACAGATGATATTAACTCAATTCATAACATGCAAGTTTGGGTCAATTCAATATGATCGTTCTTCCAACGTCATAGTCTCGATGTTATTTTAGGACTATTGTTACACTTAACGATATCCTAAGATCCGGAAAAGGTGATCACCAACAACACTTTAGCTAGTCCTAGAGGCAAGACTAGCAACCTTTTATTTTACCGTTTATCAATCCACACATGCATATGAGTTTTCCACTGAATCGCATATTCCAGGATCATAGCAGTTATAGCATAGAATATAAACTCTATAATTATGAATATAGAAATATAATAATATAAATATTATTACTACTAGGGCATTTTCCAACAGTCTCTCACTAGCACTAGAGTCAATAATCTAGTTGCATGGTAGATGGGCTTGATACTCTTCAAATCCAATGTTAGTTGTGTCGGTAATATCTGGTTTTCTGTGTAATACTTTATGTCACTTTAATGGTAACACTATATCTCTATATAGTCCGTTTTATAGTGACACTATATCTCCATATTTTGCATTTGCTATATTTCCATATAGTCAACTTTTATTTGGAACTACATTACAGTCTATCAATAAAATTTTATTGATTCATATTATATTCTATTGAAGACTTCTCAAGCCAGAATCTAAATAATTTATAAAATCCACAATTATGTTCATTCTGAAAACTATTTCAAAAATTATAGCCCGATAGTTTATTTATCTCAAGCATGAAGTTTTCTTGTGTAATCTTTAATATAAATATTTTGTGTAACAACTTACAACAATCTCTTCATCTCCTCCAAGGACAATAAGTAAAGCCTTTGTCCAACTGAGGTACTTAATCTTTTAAGTAATCACCCTAGTCAACCTCTCTAGAATCACCATGGTATTTAATATTAATGATTTGTTCATACGAAACATATGGCTTTGTACATTTGATAACACATATGATGAATTCAATCTATGAAGTAAATTGAACTCCATCCATCCACACACGCTCATCAACTATTGATTTTTGCAAAGTGTTATGCGATGTGACGTTTTGAGAAAACTTTGTTTTACTTTTAACATTCTTTAAAATTTTGTCACAGTAGATGCCTTGGCATAATCAAATGTTTCAATCTATCTGTATAGGTTTTCATCCAATAATTCTAAGTCCCTTCTAGAAACATGATTTTAGTATTTTCTACTAAAATACTTTATATTATTTTTGACCAAGTGATATGTCATACATATATAAGATAAGAAATTTCATAGAGCTCCCACTAAACTTCTTGTATCCACAAGCTTTTTGATAAAATTTGTATTTTCCAATTACTTTATCAATTTCTAGCTACTTGATACTTTATTTCAAATCATACTCATAGCTTGAAATATTTTACTCATTCCGGTATTCCTAACAAAACCTTTTGGTTGTATTTTATATACATCTAATTTGAAATTTTATTTCAAATAGTTTTGTTACTCTTCTGTTATATATCAATAAAACACTCATAATTGTAATCCATTTATACTTTTAATATTGCTACTAACAAGAAGATTTGACAAGATTAACTCTTTCATTCCTATAAAACTCCTTTGTAAAACTTTTCTTTCAGGATTACTGTTCATCTATTTATATATAAAAAATGCTTGACGGGTTAATGAGAAAAAAGATAAATAAGCTAGGAATTACCACAATAATTAGAAATATCTGGCCATTGATTTGATGGACCCATCACGTAAAAGACGTAATTAATGGATTAGATCTAAGAGCGAGCCATCTCCAAAAAAAAAAACTAGATCTATGCTTAACCTGTACGTAGCTATCCTCAACTTGTACGTAAGGTTTCACGTTTTAAAACATTGTGCAACATGGCCGTCCCTAACAATAGGGAAAAAAAAAAAGGTACGCCTTAGCCTCAAGAAAAAGAACCCTCTCCTCGATCTCTTTCTCCCTCATGCCGCCGCTATCAGTACCTACGTACAGGCTGAATGATTTCTCCCCCAAAGAAACACACGTACAAAGCATGCATGTGAATACAAATCCTTATCTGCTTTTGACCGTAGATTGGTTCAAATCCATGGAGACTGCTGGATTGAGGACTAAGCGTGGCATGCATCAATGGTGTTCCATTTTCTACAGATTGCGCCGCACACACGACGATCTGATCTATAATCCGTTCAAGGATACCGCTCAATGGAAACGGCCGCATGGACATGCCGCCGCCATCAGTACATACACACAGGCTGCTTGATTTCTGCCCCAAAGAAACACAGGTACAAAGCATGCATGTAAATACCAATCCTTATCTGCTTTTGACCATAGGTTTGTTCAGATCTAAGGTAACCGCTGGATTGAGGAGTAAGGCATGCAGCTATGGTGTTCCATGTTCTGTGGATTGGCTACAACACAACGATTTGATCTATCATCCGTTCAAGGATACCGCTCAATGGAAACGGCCGCATGTGCGAGCAGCTTGATCAGATCGGCAAGCTTGATCAAAAGATTAAGTTAATTCAATTTGTTTCCTTAAGTGCGCAGAGATCCTATCAAGAAACTACGTTCACTCTGTCAACAACAAGCAAAAGTAAACAAAGAAGGGTTGCTCATCTTGGAAATTATATCCAGAGATTAGATGCAGAGGCCGGGCGTCTTCCTCCTTTAAAAAAAACTTGGAAACTATATCCAGAGATTCTTTGGAGTCATAATTTATTACTGTACGAGATTAGTTCTGTTAAATTTGCAGCTGCTCAAGATAGTAATAATCGGCCCCTTGCCTCATCTAGGCAACTCATAGCTATGTATTGTGACAGGTAGGGTATGTTTCCATTGACTGCTCCCCCTATTTTTCTGTAGTACCACATACAATTTCCATGCAAGATTATGCTGGAGCTATGACCATGCGGAGAGTGATAGACGTGGTCAACTTAGTGGACAAGAAGAGGTGTCTGGGCCGTTCCAGAAAACAGCCAGAACAGCTCGCGCTATAGGCTATCAGCAAATCTTACAAGTTATTTTTTGATTGGGCTTTCTTTTACTTTTGATGGGAATGGTGAAATATGTAATCTCATTTGTCCATAAGTTGCAAAGACCTCGATGGAAGATGCTAATTTTACTATTGAGCTTGACCAAGTATAGTATCAAAATATTCTATTTGATATATACTTTTTGTTAACTACGTGAGAAGTGCTATGGAAAATGTGAAACAAGAAAAGAGTTATACCACGTGAGTTATTAGTTGCATCATGTAACAAATAGGTTCATATCTTGCTAATTAGCTCATCTACATAAATGCAGTGCCCTTTTGCCGTCTTATATCATGTCACAATGTAGTGAAAACGATACTATCTTTAATGTAACTTTGCATTTTTTTTTTAAAGCTGACTGCAATCCAATAAAAATGACCCTAAAATAAGCTGTTGAAATATATCATATTGTTAATGGACCTATCCAATTACTAATGTTTCTTCGAACATACATATATTGGTTTTAGGAAATTTAGGAAAAGATGACTGAAGCGACCTATAATCTTTTTGCCATGTGTTTCTGCAAATAATAAATGTGAGGCTTTTCAAACATACTGCTTGAATATGGGTCGTGACATTGACAGGATCAGAGACTGAACTTCACACTTCCGTCAGCAATAGAAACAAGATTGACATGTCTTTTGTTCTAATGAGTAAACGCCCCAAGGAATCATAGACGGCGAGCCAACGTCCCACAAGGTTAGTGGTACAATACAACACTATCGTACATGAATTGTTTGCCCAACAAAATATATGCCCTCCATGAATCTAGCTTCATGATCCTATCACGCGTACTATTAACCTGTTCAAAGATGTGAAGAGGTTATATATGTATTTCATAATGAGTAATTGTTGTTGTTAGCCTATTATGCCCTCTTGTCCTTCGCAACCAATTAACAAATCCAGAATGTTGGTGATGTTTTAGACATGTAAAATCTTCCATGTATTAAGTCTTCTCAACTTTTTTCTATCATTAACCTCTCCAGTGCAAATCTCAAGCACATGATTAGCTTGGGATAAATATTGCAAGAGCTTATCCACCACCGATGAAGAGTTTATCCACTACTCTACCATTCGATGTTTTTTTGTTTTTTTATAGCGGGACAATGGTTTGAGTTGACCAATTAGTTGTCTTTCTATATGAGCTGGCAGAATCAGCAGAGTGCATGAGTAGTAAAAATGTGCACTCATTTGTACAATAGTATCTGTGTACTATATAATTTCTCAACCGGGGTGCCATTTTACTATGCTCGATGGGTAGAACAATACATGAATAGTAAACTTTTTTACAGAGGATTTTTTCGTCTGACATGCATAATTATCATGTAAATGATAATAGATAACATATATACTTATATCAATAAAAGCCCAAATATACCTAAGAGAAAACTAGGTTCACAATTCTTATATTTGTAAATATGATTACATTTGGTTCCAATTTTTCTTTGCCAAATCAAATAATATTTTCTCATCATTGAACTTCTCAACTTCTAGCCCGCGCATCGAGCGGGCCACTTTGCTAGTTAATATTCAAAAATCCATTTATACATCTTCTGAAGGTTTCACCATGTATGAAAACTTGTTCCTTGCATATTGACTTCACTCGGGCACGATGACCTTTGGATAGGCATTGGAAGCAACGGTCCCGCAGCCACACCAGAGGAGTTGGTCGATGACGGAGCACCACAGGAGGCAATGGGCGACGTCACTCAACAGTGTAACAACCACCCACAAGAGCTTCAGGAGCTGCATGCGCGCAAGACACAGGAATGGCAGGCGTTGCATCCCGGTCGAATCACCCATGCCAGTCACCCCAGACTGGGCGCAAGGGAGAGACCTCCTGGACGGACATGTGGCCTCCGACGATGCTATCCGACATACAAGCAAGGGCCACGGGCCACCGGCGCTGAAGGTGATTGTGGGACACAGGTCTGGCAGGGCCGCACAGGCGAAGATGGCAGCAGCGTTGGCGTAACAGGGACGAACTTCTCGCGAATAGAAACATGCATAGGTGTGGAGGAAGGTCGGCAACCACCAGAGTCGTATCAGCACGGACTGACGCCGGTGGGGGTTGCAGCTTGAAGACGGCGCCTCCGGCCATGGTAGCAGGGACGGTGGGCAGGGCCGCTGGGTTGCCGGAGCGGCCACAGCCATGGGCTTGAGAGGAGGCGAGTGCAAGCTATACGACCTCCAATGGCTGGGTGGGCCTTGCGGGAGGCAAGCGCAACAGCGGCCAGCGTGACGGCAGGGACGATACACTAGTAGAAAACAGGGCTGCTTAGGTCACAGGACAGTTTTTACATTAGTTTCGGTTCAGTCACGAACCGGGACCAGGTCCCGGTTCGTCCGGACCCTTTGGTCCCGATTGGTGGGACAAACCGGGACCAATGGGCCACGCTCCTGACCCACCACCCTTTAGTCCCGGTTCGTACCACAAACCGGGACTAAAGGCCTGGTCCTAGTTGCGGCCAGTGTTTAGTCTCACCTCGCCAACCGAAGGGCGCTCACATCAGTTTATAAGGCCATCCCTCTCTGCCTTGTTGAGCTTCTCTTAAAGTGAAAATAGATGCCCTTATACAGGGAATTTGACCTAAATTCAGAGTAAATTTCATAGAAATTTATTATGAATTTAGGTTGAATTTTCTCTATAAGCGCATCTATGTTCATTTTTTTTTATATTTATAAAATAAATAAACCTTAATAAAATAAATAAAACTAAATAAACCTTAATAAAATAAAATAAAATAAACTATAGTAACTACAATAAATAAACCTTAATAAATTAAGAAAAATAGCAGCAGTAAAATAAATAAAAATAGCAGCAGTAAAATAAATAAAAATAAAATAATTGAAGTAAAATACATAAGTAATTAGAAATAAAATAAATAAGTTTTTGTTGTAAGTAGAAACAAAACAAAACAAATAAAGCAAAAGAGAAAAAAAACAGAGAAAAAAAATTATGCCACCTACTGGGCCACCACGGCCTGAATACGACTAGAAACCCATCCATGGGCCAGGATTCAGGCCCGCCGAAGGCCCAGTAGGCCCCACAGGCAAAGAGAACAGTTGAGAGGAGTTCGAGAGTGTGGGCGCAGCAGCGCTTATAAACCATTCTCAAGCTCTCTCAACTAGCAAGGTGGGACTAAACTTTTGACGCGGGGCAGCACAAGGCCTTTGGTCCCGGTTGGTGCCATCAACCGGGACTAAAGGGGTCATTGGTCCTGGTTCGTGGCACCAACTGGGACCAAAGGCCTTTAGTCCCGGTTGGTGCCACCAACCGGGACCAATGAGTTCCCTATATATATACCCCATCGCCACAGCAGAGCACTCCAGAGTGCTCTGTTTTTTCTGGCCGGCGAGGGGAGGGCATTTGGGTGCTCTAGCTCACCTCCTATGCACATGAGGTGTTCGATGAAATGTCTGAGCCACACTAGTTAATCTTTGTCCTCTCGAAACTCGACCTCCGAGCTCCATTTTCCCCGAGATTTGTCTAGGTTTAGCGGTCCGTCACGTCCCGTCCCCGTCTTCACCGTCGTCGATCGCCCGCGCCGATCTCGTCGCCAGCACCACCGTGGTGAGCCTCTTGTTCTTATCTTCTTTTTGAAAGGAAAAAATTCTTACTTTAGATAGTTACTTGTCTAATTTTGTTACTTTTATTATTCCTTCTTATTACGTAGTGCGATGGTTTTGGTATCCGCCCCCGTCGGCCCTCGTCCTGTCTATGATTCGGATGTGGTATATATTATCTTTTTATAACTATTTGGTTCATTTATTGTTTATGACAAATATACCGACCAACGTGACATAGATTTTATTTATCTAGGAGGTGGTTGAACCAGAAATTCTAACCGACCCTATTGTCGAAGAGGTTAAATTTAGTTGAAGAAGAAAACAATTACTTGAAGGAAAAAATAAAAAAAATTGAGGAGGAGAAGATGATATTGGAGTTGCATGTTGCGGATGTCGTCGATGATCACAAGATCAAGATGGATGCAATGCGCTTGAAGATTAGAAAGATTAGAAAATATGCCATTCATACCGAGGCTTGGTATTGTTATGCCGTTGGATCAATTGTTACCTTGGTTGCGATTATGATCGCATTTGTTTTCGCATTGAAATGTTTTACATAGTTTCAATGTATGGTTTAATTAATTAGATGCTCTGGAGAGCTATATATATGTTGTTAGATGAGAACTATGTATGTACTTTGGTTCTAATGTGATGATGAACTTCTATTAATTTGGTCACTTAATTATCTATTCATGATGTTCTGTAATGGTTTTTGACACACTTAATTATATATAATGCACGCAGATGAACCGACAATGGATGTACCGTGACAGACACACCTCCGAGTACATTAAGGGCATGCATGATTTTCTCGAAGTGGCTGAGGCAAACAAGCAGAATGGTTTTATGTGTTGTCCATGCCCTATATGTGGGAATACGAAGTCTTACTCTGACCGGAAAATCCTTCACACCCACCTGCTTTACAAGGGTTTCATGCCACACTATAATGTTTGGACGAGGCATGGAGAAATAGGGGTTATGATGGAAGATGGCGAAGAACAAGAGGACGATGACAACTATGTGCCCCCTGAATACGGTGATGCTGCAACGGGGGAAGCTGCTGAAGATGAAGAGGAACCAGACGATGTCTCCAATGATGCTGCAAGGGGGGAAGCTGTTGAAGATCAAGAGGAACCAGTGCTCGATGATGATGATCTCCGTCGGGTCATAGTCGATGCAAGGACGCAATGCGAAAGTCAAAAGGAGAAGCTGAAGTTCGATCTCATGTTAGAGGATCACAAAAACAGGTTGTACCCCAATTGCGAAGATGGCAACACAAAGCTCGGTACCGTACTGGAATTGCTGCAGTGGAAGGCAGAGAATGCTGTGCCTGACAAAGGATTTGAGAAGCTATTGAAAATATTGAAGAACAAGCTTCCAAAGGATAACGAATTGCCCGACAGTACATACGCAACAAAGAAGGTCGTAAGCCCTCTAGGATTGGAGGTGCAGAAGATACATGCATGCCCTAATGACTGCTTCCTCTACCGCGGTGCGTACAAGGATCTGAACGCATGCCCGGTATGCGGTGCATTGCGGTATAAGATCAGACGAGATGACCCTGGTGATGTTGACGGCGAGCCCCCCAGGAAGAGGGTTCCTGCGAAGGTGATGTGGTATGCTCCTATAATACCACGGTTGAAACGTCTGTTCAGAAAAGAAGAGCATGCCAAGTTGATGCGATGGCACAGTGAGGACCGTAAGAAAGACGGGAAGTTGAGAGCACCTGGCTCGCAGTGGAGAAAAATCGAGAGAAAGTACTGGCTGAGTTTGCAGCTGACCCAAGGAACGTATGGTTTGGTTTAAGCGCGGATGGCATTAATCCTTTTGGGCAGCAGAGCAGCAATCACAGCACCTGGCCCGTGACTCTATGTATGTATAACCTTCCTCCTTGGATGTGCATGAAGCGGAAGTTCATTATGATGCCAGTTCTCATCCAAGGCCCTAAGCAACCCGGCAACGACATTGATGTGTACCTAAGGCCATTAGTTGAAGAACTTTTACAGCTGTTGAATGAAAACGGTGTACGTACGTGGGATGAGCACAAACAGGAGGAATTTAACCTGCACGCGTTGCTGTCTGTAACCATCAACGATTGGCCCGCTCTCAGTAACCTTTTAGGACAGACAAACAAGGGATACCACGCATGCACGCACTGTTTAGATGACACTGAAAGTATATACCTGGACAAAAGCAGGAAGAATGTGTACCTGGGCCATCGTCGATTTCTTCCGACCAACCATCAATGTCGAAAGAAAGGCAAGCATTTCAAAGGCGAGGCAGATCACCGGAAGAAGCCCGCCATGCGTACCGGTGATCACGTACTTGCTATGGTCAATGATTTACACGTAATCTTTGGAAAGGGTCCCGGCGGACTAGCTGTTCCGAATGACGCTGAGGGACACGCACCCATGTGGAAGAAGAAATCTATATTTTGGGACCTACCCTACTGGAAAGAGCTAGAGGTCCGCTCTTCAATCGACGTGATGCACGTGACGAAGAACCTTTGCGTGAACCTGCTAGGCTTCTTGGGCGTGTATGGGAAGACAAAAGATACACCTGAGGCACGGGAGGACTTGCAACGTTTGCACGAAAAGACGGCATGCCTCCGAAGCAGTATGAAGGTCCTGCCAGCTATGCTCTTACGAAAGAAGAGAAAGAAATCTTCTTTGAATGCCTGCTTAGTATGAAGGTCCCGACTGGCTTCTCGTCGAATATAAAGGGAATAATAAATATGCCAGAGAAAAAGTTGCAGAACCTAAAGTCTCATGACTGCCACGTGATTATGACGCAACTGCTTCCGGTTGCATTGAGGGGGCTTCTACCGGAAAACGTCCGATTAGCCATTGTGAAGCCATGTGCATTCCTCAATGCAATCTCTCAGAAGGTGATCGATCCGGAAATCATACCAAGGCTAAGGAGTGATGTGGCGCAATGTCTTGTCAGTTTCGAGCTGCTGTTCCCACCATCCTTCTTCAATATCATGACGCACGTCCTAGGTCATCTAGTCGACGAGATTGTCATTCTGGGGCCCGTATTTCTACACAATATGTTCCCCTTTGAGAGGTTCATGGGAGTCCTAAAGAAATATGTCCGTAACCGCGCTAGGCCAGAAGGAAGCATCTCCATGGGCCATCAAACAGAGGATGTCATTGGATTTCGTGTTGACTTCATTCCTGGCCTTAAGAAGATAGGTCTCCCTAAATCGCGGTATGAGGGAAGACTGACTGGAAAAGGCACGCTTGGAGGGGGGACTCAATAATATGCAGGGACGGATATTGTTGGTCTCAAGCACACTACACAGTTCTACAGAACTCTACCTTGGTGACCCCGTATGTCGACGAACACAAGAACAGTCTGCGCTCCAAACACCCGGAGCAGTGTGACGACTGGATTACATGTGAACACATCAGGACTTTCAGCAGTTGGTTGGAAACACGTCTGAGAGGTGAGACCACTGTTTGTGATGAGTTGTACTCGTTGTCCAGGGGACCATCTTCGACTGTATTGACTTACAAAGGATACGAGATAAAACGGAATACATTTTACACGATCGCCCAAGATCAAAAGAGCACCAACCAAAACAGCGGTGTCCGCTTTGATGCAGCAACCGAGAGGGGAAAGGACACATATTATGGTTACATAATGGACATATGGGAACTTGACTACGGACATGATTTTAAGGTCCCTTTGTTTAAGTGCAAATGGGTCAATCTGTCAGGAGGCGGGGTACAGGTAGACCCACAGTACGGAATGACAACAGTGGATCTGAACAATCTTGGGTACACTGACGAACCATTCGTCCTAGCCAATGATGTGGCACAGGTTATCTATGTGAAGGACATGTCTACCAGACCGAGGAAAAGAAAAGATAAGGAAGCGAATACATCATACGATGAGCCAAAGCGCCACATAGTTCTTTCAGGAAAAAGGGACATTGTGGGAGTGGAGGGCAAGACAGACACGTCTGAAGATTATGAAAAGTTTCATGAAATTCCTCCCTTCAAAGTCAAGGCTGACCCAAGCATCCTGATAAACGATGAAGATTATCCATGGTTACGGCGCAATAAGCAAATGACACAAGCGAAGAAAAAGTGAAGACTTTCTCCCGCAACTATTATGATGATACCATGCCAACTTTGTAATAGACGAGTATGATACCATTGTTCGTTTTTTACAAGAAGTGCATCTAGTTTTTGCCGTAACCCTCTCAACTTTCTTGCACATGCTATGTGGATGAAATGATGATACCATGCCAACTTTCAACCTTCTCAGAGTTCATTTGAAATGCTTTTCAATTTTAGGGTCTTATAGCTCAAAATAATTAGTGAATGCATGAAAAATAACAGGCCAAAAATTAAAAATTATGCCACCTACTGGGCCACCACGGCCTGAATACGATTAGAAACCCATCCATGGGCCAGGATTCAGGCCCGCAGAAGGCCCAGTAGGCCCACAGGCATGTAGAGAGACGTTAGGCCCGTAAGCCTGCTTTAGAGAGGAGCTCGACAGCTCAGGCGCACCGTACCTTATAAACAGGTGCGGCTCTCTCTCAGCTAGCGAGGTGGGACTAAACTCACCACCACGCCGCTGTGCAAGGCCATTGGTCCCGGTTGGTGGCACGAACCGGGACCAATTCCACCCTTTGGTCCCTGTTGGTGCCACGAACTGGTACTAATGAGGCTGTGGCCCCACGAGCACCTTTAGTACCGGTTCGTGGCACGAACCGGTACTAGAGTTTCTTACTAAGCAGTTTTTTAGTCCCACCTCGCTAGCTGAGAGGCACTACGAGCGGTTTATAAGCCCTGAGTGCAGAGACGATGAAGAAGACGTGCAATGCTCACGTTGCTTAGCTTGAAGCCTTGAGGAATAAGGTAGACTGCATGGAGCTATGTGCAGTGCAGTCTACACTATTCCGAAAGGCTTGAAGCAAATCAACGAGCATTGCGCCTCTTTTTTATTTTTAATAACTTATTACAACTCCGGACTTCTTGTGTTCCGACAAAATAAAATAAACTTTAATAAAATTTATGAAACTAAAATTAACAAAGTATTTTCTGTTCAAAACATTATAAGAAACCTCTATTATTATTGAAACTAAAATCATATAAAATTGATGCAACT
>NC_057796.1:23453453-23454101 GCF_018294505.1 Triticum aestivum
ACAGCAAAAAAAATCATAAAGAACTTTTTTTGATAGAAACTTTAATAGCAAAAAGAATTATCATAAAGTAAAATAATTAATTAATTAGAAACAAAATAAAATAAAATAAATAAGTTTTTTGTTGTAAGTAGAAACAAAACAAAATAAATAAAGCAAAAAAGAAAAAAAAACTAAATACAGCAAAAAAAATTGTTGGGGCGCTGCCCGCTTAGCCTTCCAACCCTCAGGTTTGCAAATACAGGCCCAAAAGGGCTAGGAGGCTAAACGGGCAGCGCGCCAAAGTTAGGCCAAGAAGCCTGCTATAGAGAGGAGTTCGAAACAGCAGCCGCGCCGCGGCATTTAAACTGGTGCGGGCGCCCATCGGCTAGCGAGGTGGGACTAAACTTTTGGCCGCGATGCGGACAGCAAAAAAAATTGTTGGGGCGCTGCCCGCTGGGCCCTCCAACCCTTGGGTTTGCAAATACAGGCCCAGAAGGGCTAGAGGGCTCAACGGGCAGCGCGCCAAAGTTAGGCCCAGAAGCCTGCTATACAGAGGAGTTCGAGACAGCAGCCGCAGCGGGGCTTATAAACCACTCCGAGCCCCTCTCAACTAGTGAGGTGGGATTAAACTTTTGGCCGCGACGCGGGCAGCAAGAGGCCTTTGGTCCC